>NC_085029.1:16654730-16792683 GCF_963692335.1 Osmerus eperlanus
CCTCTCTCTCTCTCTCTCTCCTCTCTCTCTCTCTCCTCTCTCTCTCTCTCCTCTCTCTCTCTCCTCTCTCTCTCTCCTCTCTCTCTCTCCTCTCTCCTGTCCTCTCTCTCTCTCCGCTCTTCTATCTCACTACTCTCTCTCTCATTCTTTTCTCTGCCTCCCACTCACTGCTGAAGAGGCTGTCACACTGGTTTGCCTTTTGTTGTGGTGAGTCTGGAGAGGAAGTACAACATGTCCTAGTTAAAGCAGTGCCCCATCTGCCTGGCATAATTAGACAATTATGCTAGAAGGATCCGTCATTAATTCCTTTGTGGTGGGCATTTTCACACCACAAAAGGATCCTAGCTTTTTCTCTCTCTCTCTCTCTTTGCAGATTTCTGCCCACTTACCATGGGGAATGGTCATTGTGAGGTATCGACAACTATGGCATCTATGGATAAAGTGTTATTCTCCAGCAGATATTGAGTGGTTTCTCTCCGGGTAGTCAAAGGCCAAGGGGACTATCAGCTGATTTATAGTCATCAATGGAGGCAAGAAACCGGACAAAATCAATAAAAGCACTGTGATGCTCAGGTACTCAGAGAACAGCACCTGACCCACATGCATCTGACAAGCACAAGTAAAGAATAGGGTCCCTTGTTTGTTAAGATGCCAGATTCCGAATTTGGAAGTGTAACGACCACCACTGGCAAACCAAAACAGAACACACCAAACCCTCCGCACTGCCACGGTGTTCATCTGACATCACAAGTCTGTCTTACCTCAGTGGGACCCACACCAATTAGGAGCTGACTGACAGAGAGGAGGAGCTTGCTTATAAAAGAAAGAAAGTGATTGGCTTGTTCTTCCTCCCGCGGCATGAGTCGAACACTACGGGAAAGATCTGAACGTGGAGATGAGCGACAAACATGCTCGGCACATGCACGAGGGAGGGCTGACACAGGCGTGACATCACACGGCACCTGTGATGCAGATCACTTTCCTCGCCGTCGAACGTTTGCTGTCATGTAAAGAACAACCCCGTAGTGTATTCACAAGCCCACTAAATATCTCAGCTTGACAGAGGCATGTGGGAAGATGTCTTACAGTGGAACTCAAATCTGATTAAAGCTGTGATCTAATCAGCCATGAATTCATCTGCACAGACAAGCAGGCAAACAGGAAATCACCGCAGAGGATTCTGCACAATTATCAAAAATCTCACAGCGGTACATTCAAATTCTAATTAGGACATATTATCTTAATTGCTAAGGAGATGCAAATCACAACAAGGTTAACACTGCTCCCTTAACATGCAAGAGAACATGGGGTGGGAGCCTCTTAAATATTCACTGAATCAGCTTGACTTGTTCGACATGAGAGGCTGTCGTTTGGTGACGCTTCCCCCCTCGTAGGGGTGATAATCCTGGCACTGAGGAGGCAGCAGCTCTGCCGGATAACAGAGTAAACATCTAATTGCTTTATCTTCTCTTATCCATTTTCCTTTTCTTCCGTGGATCCGAGCTGGGCAGTGGATCATCGACGGCCAACTCGTGGCGGGAGGAAAACATCAATGGTTTATGTACTCCAGACGCCAGTGCTTCCCCAAAGAAAAGTTGTCAAAAAAAACTGCGTTGGCCCCCCCCCCCCCCCCCCCCCGTGGTACGCTGCAAATTGACGGCCATAAATTGTGTCTGACAGGTGCGCACTGTAACTCTGCAGACATAAGACAGCAGTGTGACAGCCGGCACAAGGGGTAACAGTGACAGGAGAGGAGCATGTCATTGAACATGGATTTATGAAGACGCCTAGACTGAGGGGATGATCCATCAGTACAGTCATACAGCACTGAACGCCATCATGTACCCAACACAACCACCAGCTCCAATTGGCTGTGCCTTTTTAACGGCATAAAGTAGAGCATTACAGGAGTGCTAATGCTTTAAAGGATATGGTATCTGTGAGGTAACATGCCATTTGCTGCTGTTTTTTGTCGCTGGAGGAAGATGTGTTGCCACCCATAAAGACTATTTTCAATCCGGTACTTGCCTAATTGGTGGAGTTCTGCTTTGATACAGCGCTCCCGTTTCTCCGGAGGTCCTTACAGTAATTACAGAGTGTGGCAGCTTTAAACTCACACCAGACATTTCAAAACATCAAAATCCTGACATGAAATAATAAACTATAGATGGTCTATGTTTTTAAAGAGAGATTTGGGAGTTTTTTCCTGTGAACTGGCTTGCAGAAAGTGGTCACCCACGTCCAGTGAAGTGAGTTTAACACGTTTACACGCACGCACGCACACGCACACGCACACACAGTCTTATTGGCTAGAAATGAATGGATGCCTCTGGAGCTCCTAGAGTCTATACCAGGGTCTATACCAGGGTCGACAGCTCTGATCACTCCTGAGAAAGCTAAACCTGCTTGGGGATCGCTTTACAATTCTCAGGGGCTCGAATAACCCGCTGGTGAACTGATCCTGCTCGCTGATCCTCTGGTATTGGGTTAGGAACGTGTGAAGCGGCCTGTTGGGAACGAGCTCGTTGGATATCAACATCCTCACTTGATGTTGCTGTAGCCGAGCAGATTGTTTGACTTGATTAGTGTGTGCCTGGTGTGAGGCTCCCCATCCCCGAGCCCTGCAGACACGGGTGTCAGAGGGAAAAGGGCTCTCCAAAGTCTCAAGGTGGAGCCCATTACCCTGAGTGAGAGCACTGTAAGTTAATAGGATTTGCTCCCGATCAAGAGACTGAGCTATTTCCTGGGGCTGTTACAGGCTGAAGCACAAAAATAAATGTTCCTTTATTCAACACTATTAAGCCCCCCCCTCTCCTCCCACATCCCCCACCAGCACCTGACCCCCCCCCCTCCCCCCCCTCCTTCTCTTGTAGCGATGTCTGTTATTACACCAGGAGGCTGTGCTCTCTCTCTCTCTCGCGCTTTTTTCAAACAGCCAGTAAAAGTAAAAGGTTGGCACTTTTTGTCTAAAGGAGCCATTTGTTCAGGTGAAAATTAGACTTGCACGGTAAGCAGTGCCTTGGCTGCGGTCGGACAGGGAGGGGATTTCAGATTAATCAAACGAACTATATAGCAGGAGGGTAATCATTGAAGAGTAATTGCCAAGAGGGTTTGTGTAATGTATTCTTCTCCCCCTGAGGTAAAACCTTGTAGCAGGAAGGGGGGATAATAGAGTAAGGGGATCTGAATATAAAAATGTTTGCTGCTCTAACCCTTAACTCGGAGCTTAACCCTGGCCCCAGTCAGTAATTACGGAGTTAATTGCCAACTGATCTGAGGACTGGGGTCCATCCAGCTGCGGTGCAGATATCACTTAGGCTAAAGGACCTCCCTCGGAGGTGAGATGGATCACAGGCCATCTTCTACAAACTAATCGACATCAAGGACAATTAGCCCGTGCGGAGGTGACTCTCCTAGACTTCAGCCCTGTCACTGACGATTCTCACCATGACAATTCTCTTTGTGATATTTATTTATTTATCATTCTTTTTTTTTAAACCAAAACCCATAGCAATTCTCTTTTTGAGTTTGGCATAATAGCGGCACATCAGAGATGTGAGACTGAAAGCGTTTTTTGGGGGGGAAATGTCGATTCTCTCAGAAGAAACCGCCAGCCTCGGTTTGTCTTTGGGAGCGGCGAAACCTTGCGAGAGCATACAGCAGACTTGGATTTCTCCCCCCGCGTCCTGGCACAACTCACTCAAGAAATGTGAACGTCTTCAGTTGAGCTGAACAGTTAACTCCAGCCTGTGCTGCCATGAAAGCCGGTGGGAGAGCTTGGAATAATCTGGGCGATGTTAATGATGCAATTTATATGTGAGGGGACCGGTGTTTGGCAGGCTCTTTACGACTGAGCGAGCTGCACAACTCTGAGAGCTCCCAGCACCCCCTGCTAGATGGAGGGGGTGGAGGAGGAGAATGTCAGAGCTCATGTGAAAAAAGCAAGCAGACCCACCACTGATAAGAGCCATTACTATTAGTGTCTGTCTGTCACCTGCTGTGCGTCATCCAGCCTGCTTCTCCTACCGCCCCCCAACCACCCCCCCAACCCCTCCCCATCCCTCCATCCCCATTTACCTGAGGCGCATCACTTCAAATTTGCACTTTCTCACCTACACATTTTTCCATCCTGTCACAGAAAGTCAGTTTGGTTGAAACCTGTGAGGCCAGCCTCAATGCTGAACCACTGTGTGTTTCTCAGCTCGCTACAGGTGAGAATGACTGAGATACCCAGAACCAGGCTGCAATTTCCTCTAAAAACATATGGCAACCATCCCCACAACAAGCCATTTCATTTCAATTGGTGTAACAAAAAAGATAGTTTCGAAACTATGGATAAAATGCTGTCCACAGTCCAATCATTCACTAGGGGCTATACTTGTGGGTTATAGTGAGGCGCAATGGGAAGTTCCAGAGCTCTTTAAACTTCTAACCTTGAGAGAAATGAACAGTAATTGCAGGCTGTTCTGTATTTTCTTAAAATCTTTTTCATCATAATATTTAAAGCTGTTTCTCTTAGTTGCTATGCAACACTTCAACCACAAGAGCAGGGGCATGTAGGGAATGTGCCAAATAAATACTACTGCCACAGTCCTTCTACAGATGGAGATACTAGAAGGGGCGCACACTAAATAATCACATGGAAATGTAGAGCGGTTGGAGAAAACACAATCACCCTTTCATTCATCAGTCGTTTGACCTATGTCAACTGATATTTCCAACCAATAGCCGGTGTAATGAACCATTGTTTTCTGTCTGAATGGTTCTGATCCCAGTCCTCAGACATGGGGAGCAGCGTGGTTCATTGTTTCAGCACATACTCAAGACTCTGCCCCTAACTGCGGAACAACATTTCGCGTCAGGCATTCAGACTCTGTCCATTACAACCTCATCATGACGCGAGGACGCCGTCAGATACACGCGCGCGGCTGTCGACTCTTTTTCCGATTCCTGTCAAGAGTTTGCCCAGAGCCTTGACAACTGTACACTATAAAGCCACCAAACCGGAGGACGAAAAGCATGCGGACCAATCGTGCAGTTTTCTTCCTTAGCCTAGAACCAAGGACTCGAAGCAAGGATGCGTTACGCAAGACATCACATTCAATTCCACTGCCGGCCTCTGAGCCAACATGATCCACACAGTGTGTCTGCCTCCAGAGCCCTCAATGTTAATCAACATTCTTCCCAATGCATACTTATGAGTTACTCTACTCCCCGCGTCTTCCCCTTGGCTGCTTAAATTAAGTAGCGAATTTGACGGCAAATTAACTTCAACAGCCATGGTAATATGTCACCTATACAACGAGATGCGATGTTTCTCAACACACAGACGCAGAAACCGGAGCAACAGAGTGTGAAATGAAATCAAACGATTTATTTTCATGCGGGAGTTGAAATTCAAGAAAACACAAGAAAAGGAAAGACACGGAACGGGGCCATCAGCTGTTTCACAAATCCCTCTGATAAGAGAGACTTGGATAATCACCCAGACAACCTTTCCAATCGTGATCACAGAGACTTAGATTAAACACACACTGGTAATAACTGGAACACACAGACACAAAGTGGTTGGAATGGGGAGAGGATCACTCGTTCAGATGGTGTGATGGGACCCGTCGAGATCTCTTCACTTCATCACTGAGTAAATGGCGAAGGCAGATGCGACTTCCCAGCTGCCTCGTGGCGGGTGACATTGAAGCCCACGCATGAGCACATCGCTCATCAAAGTGAATGAGGCGTCGCTTGTGCTTCCGCCGGTTGTGCGGAGGGGAGAAAACAATCGAGGCCTCCGCAAAAAACGCACACCTGGAACGTCGAGGCGAGGTGAGGAGGTGGGAATCCATTTGGTGAGTCCTCTCGTCTCTCGCACGGCTTAATGGACTGTGACCCTCGGCTGCTGGGAGAACGGGGATGAATAGGCTAAGCTCGGGTGTGTCGTAGCAAAAGGAGAAGACATACAACAAAAGTGCTTGGCATTGGTGCTAATGGCAGAGCTGCAATTAACCTGTCTTAAAACAAACAAGAGCCTTTGCTTTAACAACAGAGGTGTGCTTGAGAGGGCTGGTTTCAGAAACATAAAAAGGCTCACCAGGGTTTGGGTTTTAATCAGTCATTAGCATGCTCATTTCAGCACAGCTTCACAGGGATATACACAACCTCCTCATAACACACACACACACACACACACTGTGATCATGAAATCAAAGCTCTTCAAAAACTAAAGAACAATTTCCAATTGAAGGGCTTAAAACACCCCTACAACCTTCCTGGGAGGTAAGAGATATGTGCTTGAACGTGAAACATAGAGAAAGGTGATTATGGATCAGATTTAAGCAATAAACAGGAAGGTAAACCTCCGACCCCCTTCTCTCCTTCTGTTACATACACGTCAGGACATCCTCCTGAAACCTCAGCCACATACTCCGGCACAAAACGCCTCTTTCTGCCTTTTTCCCTCTCCTAAGTGGGAACAGACCCAGGGCATTTCTTGATTCAGACCTTTCGAATGGAGGCCAGTCGCGTTTCTTTATTTATTTAACAGAACGAGCTGTAAAGCCAAACATGAGGTCATGGAATATCTTCACCCCCAGGAATAAGGCTGTGCCTACAATAAGACATCAAACCCAGTTTAAGTATCCCTACAAAATATGAGCTGGTGAGGACCTTTTCTCAAGTCAAGTTGAGCTGAGGGATTTTTCTGGCTTTTTTTCCCCTTATTCTTTTTCCCCCTGTTCTAAATAGAACTTTCAACAGTACCGTGCACATGAGCTTCCAATTAAGAGTTCAGAGCTTCCATTCCAAGCTAGGCCCCACTCACCCCTTCCACAATCGACAACGTCTGAGGAAATGTTAAACAGGCATCATAACCATAACAAGAGACTCCAGATTTATTAAAAAAGCTTCAATCTTATAAACAACAATTCGAAGACTCGAGTGAATTGATGATGTAATTTAACTCCGCGATTTCAAACCATGTAGGAAAATGTCGTTAATCACACTTTCCGGTCATGTCTACACTTAGCATACATAAACATGCAGGCTTGTACTTCTCCTACGGCCGCTGAAATAAATTGGGGGGGGACCCCTATAGCGGAAAATAAATTGATGTCAATAGAGTTGATATGTGAGAATCTTAATGAAAACATCCAGTTTACAAGAAACATTGCATTTGCATTTGTAATACGATCCAGATCCCAGGTAGCGGCAGGAGCTCCTGTGAGGTGGGCTTTGCTCGCAGACTTCAATCTTTGGGCCCGCCTAAGGACCTGTTTGGCAGACTTTGATGTTGGGTCTAAATGAATTGACTGGGCTTCCTGATACAACCCCCTGCTTTCTCCCTGCCAATAACCCCCACCGACTCTGTCACCTGTGATAAACACCATGCGCGCTCTGTGCGTGTAAATCTTGGAGCACGTGCAACCAAAGACTACTATTTTCCCCCCACTGTTGTATAACGAGTAAGAAATATGATTGTTGTTTGCCCCAACCCCCATCTGTGCAGCAGCCTTTGATGTAGCCGTGGCTGCGTGTGGAAGAGTGAAGCGTGCTGGTGTTTGTAACTTTACAGCTCTGCACATCGCAATGAGTGCTCCAGTAGGGGAACCTTTGTGTAAGATGCCTCTTCAGGACATAGTGTTGCAGCTTAAGAAAAGGCAACTATACAACACCCCCCTCCTCTCTCCTCTCCCTCCCTCCCTCCCTCATATCTCTCCTCCTCTCTCCTCTCTCCTCTCTCCCCCCCCCCCCTCCCTCTCTCCCCCCCTCCCTCTCTCCCCCTCCCTCCCCGCCCCCCACGTTCCTGAGGAACGTGGAGGAGGGGGGAGACTTCCCCAGTTGCCAGTGGAGTGATCTAATGAGATACGCGAGATGTGAGGTGACACAGATCGACGAGTCCTGGCGCACGAGTATGGAAGTAAACAAATGCTGTGGAGCGTGTGCCATGGCACTGGAGGAGATGCGTCACACTGTGCGCTTCTGGGGCAGGAGAGGGTGGAGCAGGTGGAGCAGGGTTAGGAGAGGGGCGGGGGGCGGGGCCTGGACGTGTCCTACCTCTGGTCGGTACTGCCAACTTAGCAAACCACAAACCTTACGGCGAACGATCTGGGCGATCTCGAACACGCAGAGAGATGAGCGATAGAACAACACTGATCTGGCCAAGCTTCGGTCCGGTCAGCTGAGCTTCACCCCAATCTCATTAGCATTGATTGGGCGCCCCCGACAAGGCTGAGGTATTCCTTGACGACACGGCCGTCTAAACTCGGATGAAACAGGAATATTTAACCTGTTACGGGCTCAAATGAAGCGGTTGTGTTTGGTGGGGAAGGGTTTCTTCTCCTAGCGTCGATGATGCATTGATCCTCCCACACCATGGGGGTTTTCTCAGTGTGCACCACGCCTCCAGAGCTCAGTCTCTGAACATTTCTCTCTTCCAGCGGTGCCGGTGCTCCTGAGCAAAGCTGGCCTGGATTGAGCATCTCGTTTAGTCGGCAGGGCCCTTTGATGTGGATTCAGTGCTGCAGTGCATATCATCGTGTTTGAAGGTTCAGCAGCCACAATACAGCACAGTTTGAAGTTTCACATATTGCAGGTGCTACAATGTGATAATCTGGGAACCAGTTATGCATTATACATTTTTCTTAAAAGAACACCATCACCTGAAATTTAGGACATGGAAAAGGCATCGCTTCAAGATATATTGACAGGGGATATGTTGGCGACGTATGTGCCAGATGAATAAAAAAGATACCCCCCGTTTGTTGCATTTCAGAAGCAACTTCTCTGCATCTTCACTCTGAAGGGGATGAAACAGCCAAACAGCCACTGCAGAATGCAGTTTGACTCTGGTCTGCGTGCTCACCAGATCGATTCTCTGCTTTTAACCGGGCAGAGAGGGTGTAAATGCTACGTCTTCAGAATGGGTAGTGAGTGGTGGAATTCTGCAACTCTATCGGGTCTCCCAGGGGAGTGGAAACACGGCCCTAGGCGTTTCCCCTCAATGTCTTCTTAAATAAAACATTAAAACTCCTTGTCAAGGTCTATGTCTTAACTGCAGAAATGGACCAAACAGAATATATGGTTTCAACTAACTACAAGATGGTGGAAATAATCTTTGTTAGGCTCGCAATTTCCAAGGCTGTAATGGAGTCAAACCCACACTCAAGTGGGCTGAACCAACCCAGCAGGTTTTCAAAACACATCTGCATTAATCGCATCAGGCTTGACAGTACGAAAAACAGCCCAGCTAAAAGAATAAAAACCTAGTTGGTGGTTTGTGTCTTTCTGCTTGTCTGAGAAGTACTCTTTGGAAAGTGAGTTTTATGTAAATGCTTCTGATCTTCATAATTAAAGAGTGTTTGCACGGAGGTGCACAGCACTGCGTCTCTTTGAAAGGGATGTTTACTGTCTCTAAAGCATGAAGATGCTGGCTGCCTGAGGGCCTTCCTTCCTGTCTCCCCTCCTGCCTCCCCTCCATCTCTCACTCCCTCTTACTAGCTCAGTGTCTGTCTCCCTTTGACATGCATGCACACACACACTGTGCACACACACACACACTGTGCACAAACACACAGACACACACACACGGACAACAGAACACCACACGCGAGGAAATGGCTGCTCTTTCACAAGCATCAGCCTGTCAATTTGCTACGACAGCCATCCTTCTTTGGAAGCTGCTACACCCCCCCCCCCCCCTCACCACCACCACTCACCCCCCCGCCTGCTTTTCCTTTGTTTATTGGGAACAGAACAAAGTCTTATCAACAACTCATCACTGTACTTTATTTATTTGTACATTTTATTTACTGATTGCAAACAGAATGGAAAAATAAGACTGAGTAATTACTGTGAGTTTAGACAGCTATTTTAGATTTTGGGCCAATCCTCAGTTTGGTTTTGAAGCTTCAATCGGTGGAACAGCCAGGCAAGATATCAGCTTTGTTCGATGTAATTTGTTGTGACATGTTAATTGCGTCTACTTGTAATTCTTCCTAATTGATGTTTGATATGTCTCTGGAAATTAGGCCAACTAGATAACATTGCAAATATTATGAATCCCCCCCCCCCCCTCCTCCTAATTTCATTTCCATGACAGGTTGGATGAATCTGTGCTGCCTAAAATGTTCAAATTAGCTATGAATCTAGGCTCTATATTCTCAGGACTGGCTGACAAACGTACGGCTACAGGCACACTGCAGTATGGTGGAAGCACCCCAGCAACACCGGGGATGGTCGGAGGGAGACTAACCTGGGCAATTTTCACAGAATTCTGGGTGGAGCCACCGGCATGGTATTCAACTTTGCTCTTCTTGACTATTTCTTCAAACCTGAAATACACAAGGTCAGTGTGAGGTGCTTCATGGGAGGGAAATATTCAAGGTTAACCACATGCCACAGGGTTTGTAAACAGGAAACTAAAGACCAGACCTAATAAAAGGTCTGGTGAAGCCAACTGGCTCCCCTTGTAACAGGGACTAACAAGAATGGCTCTTTCTATCTTCAGTACAATTCATATTAAAAGGACTATTCTTTACTATAAGATGGTTCTGAACTACTATGAGTTTATCAGAGGCCTCGGGGGAAAGAAACACTCAGAGGCAAGGATGAAGAGAAGTTGTAAAGTACAGAATATGGGAAAATTATGTTTATGAGACCTTCATAAGGCTGATGTCAACACGCTCAGAGACCTCCCCAAAAAGGTTTGTTTGGGCTTTTGTGTTTATGAAGAACAATAAATGAGGTCATACTTAATTGGCATTTAACAAGATCTGCAGAAAAGATTCTGATACTGTTTAATAAGGAGACAGTCTGGTGGGAGGGTTTGGAATCACTAGTGTTGAGGCTTAAAGTCATTTCATTTTTCTAACCATCTCTTTGGGAGTTTGTTGGGCAGCAGGCTGATCGCATATCTACATTCTACAGCCGTGTTTTATGGCTAGTTAAGTGGTTGGGAGTGTATTAAAAACGTGCATAATAAACTTGAGAGAGGGATACTTTTTCACAATGTTTAAACTCTGACATCCCAGGTGAAAGTGGTTAAGGAAAACATAAACTTGAGTCAAAAACAAATACCAAGGAAATGCTGGATTTTGTTAAACCAGATACTTTACCGCAAAATGTTGGACAGAGGCACTTAAATGTCTGCTTGATAAAAGAAAAAGAAAATGTTCTCCACATCTGCACGTAGTTAGCTATATAAAGGCAAGATGAGAAGCAAAAGTAATTTAGAGCTTGACATCAGCTTGATAAAATGCCAGAATTGTAATGAAATCAAGACATTTGGTACCTCATTGGACACAACGCTTTATTGTTTTATGGCATTCTAAAACCCTGGAGATGTTTCTGTCTCAAGCGTGCATTTTCCTCTCGTGCATTTCGGGAGAGAACCTGTGTTCACACCAAACACACCGCTCTTAGCCACCAAACACACCGCGCATAGCCACCAAACACACCGCGCATAGCCACCAAACACACCGCGCTTAGCCACCAAACACACCGCGCATAGCCACCAAACACACCGCGCATAGCCACCAAACACACCGCGCTTAGCCACCAAACACACCGCGCTTAGCCACCTTAACGCAGCGGCGTGGAAAGCTGAGGGGGGGGGGGTTAACAATCGCAAACCACTGAATTACCCTTCGGTTTATTATACTTATTAACATGATTACTGTATTTTACCTTATCTTAAATTGAAACATAATCTCCAGTCTATAAAAGTCATATTAAATACATGCACATTTGGGGCCAAGTTTGGTGCCGAACGTACAGGGTACCTCGACGAAAAGAATAAGACTTGATTGGGTCTGCCGAGAGCATGATTTGAGTTTATTTCCTGGATGGTTGGCGTGTCCAGTTTTCCGTCTCCCAGGGGACAGCAGAGATGTGGCCCCCAAGCAGAGGAGAGATGAACCTAACTACAGTCGAGATGACGTGACACATTTATAGGGCCTTGGATTTTTCTTCTTCTACACTGTAAATTGAAAACCACCTATTTGAAAGTGTATTTACACCTGGGGAAATTCTGATGACATGGTAAATGGCTCAAGGTATACCACACCATTCCCTACTGGTTAAATGTGTGATTTCACCTTAAATTAACTGAATCAGAGGAGGCAGACTGGAAATGGTGACAATAATCCTTATGGGCCTGGTCATGTACAAAGCATCCTACAAATACGAACCAATACCTTTCACTTCAAGGGAGTTACACTCTTCCAAGAATTTGTTTGGGGTCAAAGGTTCCAAATTCTATACATTTGTACTCCGCTGCCTTGACATGGTAAGAGGCCAACGGCAAATAAACCATGACAAATGCTACTGTGTAACTGTGGCCGACCACCATGATTGTCTCCGAGGTAAAATATAATCTAACAAGGTACGACAGTATCTGTATGCAAACAAATGCTTCAATACACACCGATTTATGTTAGCCAGAGGTGTGCTTCAACCTCTCTGAGTTTAACGAGGCATGTCTAGCTTTCCAAGAAGTGTGAAAGTAACCATTTCTTCTTCAAAGAAAGTCTGCATATCCTGTCTCTAGGCAAAGAAGTCTACCCAAGGCAGCATTCCTTCCCCCCCCCCCCCCCCAAAAAAAAAAAAAAAAACCTTTCCATGCTAGTGGAAAATATGCTAAGCTGGAAAAAAATTTTTTTCCTGAGACACCTGTTATGACTCATTGACAAAGGAAGAATTTGAGCACTGTGGGTGTTTATAACATGAAGGCAGCCAAGGGACTCAAGAACCCATTTCATATAGACACACAGCTTCTGAGGGTTTCAGGGGGGTTTTTCCCCAGAAGAAGTATTTGCTCCACCTTTCAGTGCAGACAGCATGGGGCCTTGCTCTCAGGCCTCCCAAATCCCATCCCAAAAGGACCAGCTGCCTGGAGACCTTTCCACCCTTAAACATCATGTGATCCCATAGTAGTGACACCGTAAACGGGCCCCTCAGCCATTTAGGGTGAGAAAAACCCTTTCCATCTACTGCAGTCTGCTGAGCTCACAATGGGATTTCTGGAAAAAGAAATTGGATTTCGACAGAATGTCCTAGGCTACGGGCAACACGTTTCAGGACTGACCACAGAAGAAACTATTTCAGCCATGCCACACATTCCTGCAATGTAAGGACCCACACTGTTGCATAACATGGTGTTTTCGAAGAGAGATTGCCCCTAACACGACATTCAAATATCACTCGAGTGTAAGCCAGAGGCAGATACTAGATATTTCCACTTTGATACCTTGCAATTTATGACTAATGGTGGCACTTATTAATTCAGAATGAATCGAATAAAATTTAAAAGAGAGTTTAGTGAATGTGATACTTGTGTTCCGATGATACAGTGTCATCCCTCCAACTCCAGAGCCTGCTCCATCTGAAGCCGAACTCAAACGGTCTGGGTAGAACACGACTCAGGAACATCTCATTGTTTACATTCCACGGATAAGAGCCCCCGCCATTCCCCATCAGGGGAAATATGAGAGCTTCCAAAGCACTATGAGTGCTCTCTCCTCTGAATGACTCACAAGTTCCTCCCCCCCCCTTCCCCTCCCCCCCCCTCATCCTCTTCCCCCCCAAAAAATAAATAAATAAAAAAGAACCGTCGAGTAGATTATTTACATGAGGCAATAATTCAAGATTTGCTCTTCTAAGTCTCTTACACGGAGGGCAAGACGAGCCCATTTACCCAATCCCTCTTCATTCCCCTTTGATGTTAGCCTATCTCAATAAGACCGGATGAGTGCCCTAAAATCCCCATCGAGTGATTTCACAGGAAGAACAAGTCTCAGTTAATCAATGGCTAGATTGGATCTGGATCCTCGGGTGCTGGTCTGCCTGAAAAGTCCTCCCAAGTGTTTGAGTGCACACCGGGGTAATTCATTGCTAATGATCGCCTCGGCACCCACTCTCCTCCTAGCCACTCGGCCCTATTTAATTGCCTCGTTCACGTTTAAACAGCTTACAAATCACAAGGACAGGCAGGGAAACATGATCAAACGGCCCCATCGCCCAATCAGGGGCGGGCAGGGGAAGGGACGGGCGGGGCCTTCTCCTCTGCTCCCCTCGGGGGTTAAGGGAGGTGGGGGCACAGTAACAGTAAATTATCTCGGCTCCGTCTACAGGAGGCAAGTACATGGGAAAAGCCAGCTCCATCTCACACACACACACACACACACACACACACACACACACACACACACACACACACACACACACACACACACACACACACACACACACACACACACACACACACACACACACACACACACACACACACACACACACACACAGACAAACTCGCAAGCCCACGGTAGGGGTCCAGAACAGTTAAAAGCATCGGGTAATCCCTGTTTCAACAAAGGCATCTGCTGTGGGGAAGCGTTCTAGAACAATCCGGTTCCACAGTCTGGGCGAGCATCCCTCTACGCCGGCCCTACTTCCGGAGACAGAGAGACAGAACTCAGGCTTGATGCACAGTAATTGTTTCCATAGGTCATGCAGGGGGGAAAACAGCTCCAGGATGTGATGAAAAGAGAACACGTGGGTGAGGAATATTGTTGTTTTCCCCCCCTCCCAATTAAATTGTTTGTCAAACCCTTCACAAAGGGTTACGCGGTTTATCTGTTTAAAATCAATACGCCCGTCTCAGTGTGAAAGCTTGTCCCGACACAAGACGGGCCCATTAATTATTCTGTTGGGTGTGCTATCGCGGGGGCTGCTCAAGGTTGAGCCTTATCTTTTCTTATTTCAAATCAATAATTATCCTCTCCCTCTCTCCCCTTCAGAAATAGATGTGCTTTTCATTCAGTGCCTACAGTGCCTCACTGTGTAGCAACCGATGATGAAGGCAGAATGAATGGAACATGTGTATCGGGTGTGGGGGTGGGGGACATTAGGGCAGCATGTGAAAGAATGAGGTGTGTTAAGTGCGAGGCACCAAAGACTAATGATATAGACCCAACAGGCAGCCTCGTTCCTGTCATCCGACATGTTCCAAACCCTGGCCTGGAGGGATGACAGCTGGGATTTACACAACAGCATTATGATATGATCTGCCAGGTATCTCAATCTATTTAGTATGAATGTGCTATTCATCTCCATTGCATTAAATCATGTAACTCCCACAGAACACCCCAGTCTGTAGACACGCTGAGCCTTCCCACAACATTATAAACAAGATGCCCATTAAAGTGTGCAATTACATGGCCGTAATAGCTGAATAATTGCATTAGAATGTAGAAACAACAAATGCAGAGCCCCCCTAATATTCAGCCCATTTGCTGGCGTTAATAGGACTGGCGTTGTCCTTAATTAAGCTCCACTCGAGGATTAGGGGGGGAAATTTGGTCATGGAGGATGAGTTCATATTATTTCCTCTGAAACGTCACAGGTTTTTGGCGCTGCAGAGTGAGGCGTTGTTGTCATGCTGTAGGGAGCGGATGCAGGGGGAGAGAGAGACAGGGAGAGGGAGTGTGGAGAGAGAGGGAGAGAGAGGGAGTGTAGAGAGAGACAGGGAGAGAGAGAGCGGAAAGGAGGGAGTGTGGAGAGAGAGGGAGAGAGAGGGAGTGTAGAGAGAGGGAGAGAGAAAGGGAGAGGGGAGTGTGGAGAGAGGGAGAGAGAGGGAGTGTAGAGAGAGGGAGAGAGAAAGGGAGAGGGGAGTGTGGAGAGAGAGGGAGAGAGAGGGAGTGTAGAGAGAGGGAGAGAGGAGTGTGGAGAGAGAGGGAGAGAGAGGGAGTGTAGAGAGAGGGAGAGAGAAAGGGAGAGGGGAGTGTGGAGAGAGAGAGCGGGAGGGAGTGTGGAGAGAGAGAAACAGAGAGAGAGAGCAGGAGGGAGTGTGGAGAGAGAGACAGAGAGAGAGAGAGAGAGAGAGAGAGAGAGAGAGAGAGAGAGAGAGAGAGAGAGCAGGAGGGAGTGTGGAGAGAGAGAGACACAGAGAGAGAGAGCAGGAGGGAGTGTGGAGAGAGAGAGACAGAGAGACGGTGGCTGCTTGTCTTCTCCAGAGGATTGAGATTTGAAGCCCGGGCACAAAGCCTTTGAGACCCTTCCCTCATCTCTGAGGTTGATACCAGGATCTTGGTGATTCACAATGCTCCGTGTGAATAATTCCACCTGCGCCCCCCCCTGCTGTGCAGACCATATGGCCCAGTGTGAACTTTAGACACACAGAGAGTGCTGCTCACCAGTCAGGACTCCCACTACTAACCCCTAGGTGTGGAGAAATGATGGCCAGATAATACCCAGCCTACACCTGTGAGGATGTGAACCACACCATCTCCCTTGAGAGTGTGTGTGTGTGTGGCAGGAAGGTGGGGGAGGTTAATGCTGACTAAAAATAGCGGCGAGCATGCTTTCTGAACATGCTGTTCGTGGAGGGAAGAGACGCCCACATTTTAATTATAAAACATGTAAAAAAAAAAAAAAACGCCCACACGTATTGAAATGTGGATTATGTTTTGTTACAACCTGCTTGACTTGGATGTTTCCTTCTGGCGCCCCCTGCTGGTAGTGTGTGTCAACAAGCGGCGGCACTGGGGCGCAACTACAGGCTTAATTGAGATTGCATCAGCCATCTCTGATGATACAGCATGCCTGGGACATCGCACTCACACAGAGTGTTTGGTTTTTATTAAGTGTTTTTCTTTTTTATTATTATTAAAAGTTACCGACGCAAAAACACAGAAGGAAAATGGGATACTTGAAATTAATGTGAAACCCAACAAATGTCGTCACGTGGGTTTTTTCTTCTTTTTTTTTTTTTCTAAAAAGGCACATTAGGCACATTTCAGAAATCTGTGTGGCTATTCGGTCTATGTAAAAGCACACAATATTTTTGGGGGCCGTCTCAATTAGCATGGGAGAGTTATCAATCCTCTCTCTCTCTCTCTCTCTGACTGAGGTCACTGATGGATGTGGGTTGATGACCTTTGCCCTCAGTGGAAAGAGAGGCGGATGTGTTGACCCTAATGGGCTGGTGGAGGTGAACCGTGGTGCTGTGGAGCAGCACTCAGCCTCCGCAACACACCCAGCAAGCTGGGGTGGAAGTGACGGAGGGGGTGGAGCTGCAGTGTGTCCACACGTTCAGGCAAGCATGAGTGCATCCAGTGAAGTGGGGCGATGGAAAGCACATGCAGCCCAGCCCAGCACACACACACACACACAGTATGTACACACAACAGCACGCACGCACACACAAACTGCTCCTGTGCGCTCTCTCTCCCTGACACACCAGGATGGATCCGTCGGCAGGGGGGGGGGGGGGGGGGGGTATCCAACGCTCACAATTCCCCTTGTTATAATTTTTTTTAAGACAATACAGGCTGGGGAGGGGGGGGGGTAGAATGAGGGAGGGGAGTCAAGTGTGTTTACAGAGCTGCATCTATCACACAGACCCAGGAGCCAGAGTGTTTAGCATGTACTCATTGAGAGGGGAGCCTTTGTTGTTTTCCTCCCAGTAAGCAGATTGAGCTGCACAGACAGCAGGCTGTGTGTGAGATGCACACAGACAGCAGGCTGTGTGTGAGATGCACACAGACAGCAGGGTGTGTGTGTGGCAGAGGCACCTCCACTGATCTCCTGTGTCGTGTGATGATGTGTGTGTGATGTGTGTCTCAATCCACCACTGATCCCCTGACTCAGACCCGTTGGTGATGTGAGCCCCCCCCATCACCCCCCCTTCCTCTGCCCTCCCCCTTACCCCCTCCACCCCCTCACATCGTTCCCAACTCCCCCCCACAATCAGTCTCCCACCACCCCCCCATTGCTCCCCTATACCCCCCCATCCCTCACTCCCTGTACACCCCCCCAATCCCCCCCTTACTTGCTTTCCCATCCTGAATGCTAATAACAGGCAGCAACACTGCACTCCTGAATTATTCATGCAGCGACGGGTCACACGACATAATGAGCAGTTTACTCTCGTTCAGGATGCGATTGTGACGCCGCTAATCTGCATTTAGCAGAGAGAGAGACAGGGACAGTGACAGAGGCAGGGAGAGAGACAGGGACAGTGACAGAGGCAGAGAGAGAGACAGGGACAGTGACAGAGGCAGAGAGAGAGACAAGGACAGTGACAGAGGCAGAGAGAGAGACAGGGACAGTGACAGAGGCAGAGAGAGAGACAGGGACAGTGACAGAGGCAGAGAGAGAGACAGGGACAGTGACAGAGGCAGGGAGAAGGGAGCCCTGATGAACTTAATTGCTGCGAGCAGACATCCTCTGAACAAGCCTGTGCCATAATCCTGAGATGAGATGGTAAACAATTCATTAGGATTGGACGGTCCCGTCACAGTCCTGAGGTCTGAGCGGGCCTCGTGTTGAGGAGCGAGAGAGTTCCGTTTCTGATTGGTTAAGATGACGGAGCCTGACAGGCTGTGATCAGATGAAATGTATTTAAGATCAAAACCTCCTGTTTCTCACAGAGACATGAAGCTGTCAACCTGTCAGAACGTTGTTCTAGATCAAGGATGAAGACATGAGGTTGCCCCCTGCAGGACAGAAAAGGCATGTGTATCTGGAGATGTGTCTAAAGCAGCCATTAAAACAGAAAACGACGCCAAAATAAAACACCGGCCAACTAAACGGACGTCATGAAGAAGTGTCAGGGGGCCATATTTATTTATTTCTTGCATTGTACTTTGGGTGTTAGTGAAAAGTGCAATGCACGACTATGCTTGAGATCATCCTAATCATTACAGATAGGACCAAATCATAGACCATTGGCCACTGTGGTTCCACAACTAGACTATGTCTGAAAATCACAAGGCGTTCACATCCTCAAAACATGGCAAAGACGGTTTCATTCCCACAATGTCATCTGAAGCGCAATGGCGGTTTTCCGCCACATGATGGCGATCTTGACCAACAAATCCACAGCTGATGTTAACTCACAAAAATGTTCCCATGTGTTTATCTAACCGTGTCCTTAACAAAGCATTAAAAAAATCTAAAACATTACAAACTCAAATCTTCTTAAATCTGGATATCATTCGTAGAGATGACAGTTCATGTCTTGAAACCACAAACGTTGTGCCATGTCAAGGCAACTTCTGAAACTTCAGCTAGGAAACCCCAGCTCTGCAGCCTCATGCTGCAGGAACACATGCAGAGGAGGAAGTGTGGTTGAGCTGTGGGGAAACACCGCTCTCCTCCACCGCTCTCCTCCACAGTGCACCGCACAGTGTGGATACAAGCCTCAGCTAAATGAAGACATGAAAGGAGTTTCTGAAGTTCCCCACTACAGTCCAAATCCTGTATTTGTTTTCACAGTGAAACAAAATGAGGCATTGGGACTTGAAACAAGTGCTCCTGTGTACAGCTGCATTATTTCTCACTGAAGGTGAGATCCCCAGTTTGGAGGGACAGGACCATCCAGTGACCTGGTCATCCAGTGACCTGGTCCAGACAGTGACCTGGTCATCCAGTGACCTGGTCATCCAGTGACCTGGTCCATCCAGTGACCTGGTCCATCCAGTGACCTGGTCAGACAGTGACCTGGTCCAGACAGTGACCTGGTCCAGACAGTGACCTGGTCCATCCAGTGACCTGGTCATCCAGTGACCTGGTCCATCCAGTGACCTGGTCCAGACAGTGACCTGGTCCAGACAGTGACCTGGTCAGACAGTGACCTGATCCATCCAGTGACCTGGTCATCCAGTGACCTGGTCAGACAGTGACCTGATCCATCCAGTGACCTGATCCATCCAGTGACCTGGTCATCCAGTGACCTGGTCCAGACAGTGACCTGGCCAGACAGGAAGGTTCATGGATCATATAGCCCAGCACATCCATTTATCAGATCACCACAGGATTAGGCGGCCTCCGACAACGAACAGAGCATTGAATTCAGAGATTACCACGGGGTCCTGTGCTGAATAACGTTTGTCCCACTGCGAAGTAGAACTTCTAGTTTGGTAAATTTGGAAGATAGTTTAATGACTGTTTTAGTTTAATGACTGTTTTAGTTTAGACCTTAGAAAAGCCTTCTGCATTTTGGGGGATAGCAGTAAATACAAAAGGCCATGGCTGTGAGAATAGTCTGGGTTGCCACAACAAAAACACCTGACTATAAAATGGAACCGGTATTCTGTAATAGTAGAAGGCTTCATCACATATTTCTGCACCCCAGGAAGAGAAACAGGCGTTCACTGGAGAACCTTCCCTGTGCTCCCCTTAACCAGCAGAACAAGCTCATAGTCAGGTAAAAAGCTGTAAGTGACACACCATGCGGAGAGCTGTGGGGCTCGTGGGCACATGCATTGAAATGCATAAGGCTGGGGAATTAACCGGTAAAGCCTCGTGATAATCCTGCCCTGACCCTGTGTGAGGCCATTACGGTGTCTGTCAGGCCCAAGATAACAGTGCTGTCATTGTATCTGGAGAGCTGCTTTGCATCAGGGCTGACAAGCTATGTTCCTGGTATCTTTGCCATTTGTAAAAGCCCCTGATTGGGTATCTTGCGGCCCTGTTATATTTAGACTTCAGTATCAGGATTTGGTAATCTATGCATGACGAAGAATGACACGAGTATTTCCCTGCACGTTATTGAACGAGGCTAAGGTCTAACTAAAGTGTTGCGCTGACTTCATGTGCAGACTAGGGGAATGTCACAACGAGCCTGAAAAAAAAACAGTAAATGAAAAGTAATTTCGGGGCAGTCTCTGAATTCCAAAGCTTCTAGCTGACGTCAGTATGATCTGTATCAAACACAGACCCCAGAAGCCTGTCTGCCATTTGGTGCGTAGGACGCCCCTCTAGTGAGAGGATCCACCGTTAGCCACTCCCCCTTTGTGTCCCACTGCAGAACAGGAAGAATGTACACTTTGGACTGTCCGTAAACAGATCTATGTCTTAGCATCAACAGATGTCTTCCAGTGCTAACAGCCCACACAGCACTCATCACCTTCAGGATTTAGACATCCTGTTGTGTAAATCAGCATGTGTATCCTTACATGATACACAGGTCTGCTACAGGTTACATGAGCAGGACTGGCTTTAACCCTTGTGCTGCCTTCGGGTCACATGACCCAAAGGTTCATAACGAACCATCGTTGTGTTTACCCAATACAAAAACAAATAAAAATATTTTTATTTTAACCTTTGCAATGTGGGGGGTCTGAGACAGCCCAACGGTTAAAAGAAAAAGGCTTCACTTTGTTTTTGTATGCGGTAAAGTTGTCGCAATACAACGGTGGGTCACAATGACTGATGGGTCATGTGACCCGAAGGCAGCACAAGGGTTAAGGGAGTGTCGGCTGAACCAGAGGGACACATTCCCACACACAGATGATTGCAGTTGTGTTGTTTCAGGGCAGGCAGTGTTTCAAAGCCTCTACCTTGCTGTGCCCCATGGCAGGAAGGCAGAAGATCATCGCCCTGTGGTGTGGGGGGAACACACACGGCCGGCCGGGCGCATTCTCAGGCCAATAGGGGCAGTGTGGTCCAAACGAAGATTTGACACGTTGGGGGGAGGGGGGGAGAGAGGATGAAGTGCAGCTGCCCTCTCACGAAAGACTGATTTACAGACACTTTAGTGTGAGATCTATTTAGAGAAACCCTTACTAAGGCAAGATGCACCTGGGGAGGGGCCGGGGGTATGAATGAAGCAGGGATCGTTTTTCCTCACATCGTTCAGTGGGGATCATCTGAGCATCACAGTAGGACACTTACAAGGCTTTGTGTTGGTCTTCAGCTAGGATCTGGTCGTTGGGCTTCAGTCCGTATCTGTGGAGACACACACACACACACACTCCAGAGTGAAGTCTCTCCCACACTTACCATGCCGTGCTTAAGTCTGAGGCACCCAAGATATTTGACAAAAATATTCAGCTAAACATTTCATGTCTTCTGTATTTGTACTGCAGTATAAAAGGGACATTTTGTATTTGGTTTTTCATTTCATCATCTTAAACCATTTTTGCGTAACTTTTTTTTTCAATCATTATTTGTGCCTAAGACTTTTGCACAGTACTGTAGATCACCAAGCCAGAATGAGGAAGATGTTGTGAGCTGTTGGAAGCTTCTTGAACGTACTTGTCGAGGAAGTCCTTATCCACCACAGCGGAGATGTCCAGCAGGGGGTTGCCCATCCCGAACAGAGTGTTTTCACTGTGGGGTTGAAAAAAGGGAGTCAGGTGGCTGAGCGGTTAGGGAATCGGGCTAGTAATCTGAAGGTTGCCAGTTCAATTCCCGGCCGTGTCGTGACGTTGTGTCCTTGGGTAAGGCACTTCACCCTACTTGCCTCGGGGGGAATGTCCCTGTACTTACTGTAAGTCGCTCTGGATAAAAGCGTCTGCTAAATGACTAAATGTAAAAAAGCCAGATCTCTGTATGCTGTATATGCTGCATCCTCTCACTCAGACCTGTCAACGCATGTGACTGACCCCATATTCTAGTGAAAGCCATTTTAAAAGTAGCTCCTGTAAAGACATACACGTGTGAAGCAATTGTTCTGTCGCCAATTAAGTCAGGATGCCAAACGTGAGAAAAATATGAGACAGGCCAAGTGGCGCACGTTTTACTTCTAATAGTGTCTCAGACAGTATTGCATGCAATAAGACAAGTTCATTTAGAATGACTCTAAATTAAGTGAAATTGCTATTGTTCGCATTCCTGCCCTCAAACTATTCTACACAATGGAGGCTTATTCAGGCAGAATGGTCCACAGAGACAAGCGGCTACGAGGCACATGGAGCTCACCCAAGCACATGTGGAGATCATGTGTCACCCAGCAACTATGGCTGTATATGTCAAAGCATGTCAAGTTACTCATGCATGTACACACATTTCAAAAGACCGACTAAACCACAATCTCCACTGCTGATTTCAACATTCCATAACACGGAATCCAAGTCTTGATTTGCAGTTGTTCCCCAAAAACAACGTATGCTTTTTTAGTTCCCTTCAGTTCAGAATCACAGTCTGTGGCACATCACACGCTAGAAGGCCAGTGACAGGCTAGATAATCACAGTACAATTCATGATACACAAGAGCAGCCTACCTTGCTGTTGGCATGGTGTCAGGTACGAGATTATCTTAATTTAAAGCCTGTTTGATAGCTGGTAAAGCTCCTACAACTAAACTCAAGTATTAACTGGGTGATTTCTACTTTTCAGTGAAACGAGAACCCTTGGCTACTTTCGATGCCAGAACTGATTGGCTTACATAGGAAGTGGGCGGTGCTGAATATTCAGCTAGGAACCATATGAGGTTTTCTGCTGTTGTCAACTATTTTAGATACTGTCGATTGGGAAGCGACTTCTCTACCTTAGGAAAAGCATGCAAATCCATTTAACCTACTCGTGACACCGCGTATAGTGACGATTCTGCCGTTCATGTCACCGTTTCCAATACAACGTATGCATCATCATGTTTTATTAATTACTGGCCATACCTTCCTCCATTCATGGTTACCAAGATGTAAACATTACAAAAGATGGCCGGTTTAAATTTATATCAAGTGTTAGTGGGTTTTGAAACTGTCTTTGATCGGGGCGTTCTGTATACTCTTAGCTACACGTGACATAATAGTTACACACGTGGACATTCTTATCATTCTTGAACCCACCTTCTTATTAGCATACTAGCCAACAGGAACACCTTGGAAGTTATTCATTAGTGCGCTATATGATTAGGGTTGAGCGTTTTCGTTGTTTATCTGTAAATTATCTGTCAAGACGGCTGTATTTTGACGTAAGCATCACCCCACATCAATGCAAACACTACGCGCCGACTCACGTTAGCTTAGATGCTAGCTAGTTTGAGCTAGCTGGCAGGTTAAACCTTCGCGTCGCTAGTTAGTATATTTAGCTAGCAAGACTTAGACTTACCTCAGAGCTTTACCTGTCACTCTGACTTTCTTAACGTTGGGTTCCTCGCCAGACATTGTAGCTACGACAAAGTGAAGGCTATCAGACAAACGTTTTGTTACACAAAAATATAATTACGCAAAAAATGCAGTCTTTGGAGAATGCCTGCACCAAAACATTAAAGCCTGACCCAATACCGCGCCTGGTCTAGTCTTTCATGTGGTTGCTTCCTGCTCGATAGAAATGGAAAAGTAGGTTGTGGCATGGGCACAATGTATGAAACCATCTGCGATTGGCTAGGCATACTCGCGTTGCAAGGGCCACACCTAACATGTTTTCAATAACAGATGGTACCACTTGGTGTTATAAAATGCTTTATTACAAAATGTGAATAATGCCAAGAAGCAGGGTTTGACTTAGTCCTAAAGACTGAAAGAAGCAGGTAACGTCACTTGCCTAAGAATCATATTAAATATAACAAACATGTTTCTGGACAAAATCATGATGCAACTTGTACAAGATACAAAACATCATTTTCTGTAAATGGAAAAACAACATTTATTGCATTTAAAGTATTTTCTCCAAAGGCACATCAGATGTTTTGATAGGGTCCTAATATCATACACACATTCAAACTTCTGTTCTTACTCAAACACACAACAGACATTTTTAGATTGCATCTATTGTACCAACTTTATGTGCTACTGTATGTTTAGTGTATGTTCTAGGTGCAAAAGACACGTGTTTGAGATCAGATTAACATAGAAAACAACAGTCTTTTGAACCAGTTACCACATGCCTAAACGTAACCTTAAAAGCCTTACGGTATTCATCTCAACATTGGTTTAGCACATCACAACACCATGAGACAGTATTCAGGTAAAACACTGTCTAGCTTGCTGTTTCACAGATGAGTTATGTAATTTAAAGCACCAGGCCTTAGCCTCATGTTATCTGTATCGTTTACATGTAATCTCTTTGAAACATCGTGAAAATGTTGGAAGATGATTTGCTAGAAGTTTCACTATCAAATATGACTACTCGTGTACGATTCGCTAGCCCTTTCATTAGCCTATGAGTTCTGATATACCATAATCAAAATAAGAAACCATATTGAAAAGTTAATAGTGGATTAAACTCTTTGGCAGCATAATACAAAACCATTTCACTAAAATATAAGCCAAGATGCTAACAGTGTTTTCCGTTTCTAAAACATGGCATTGTGTAAACAGACATGATATCGGTGAATTTTGCGTGTAGATCTTAGCATATACTTGTAGAAACTCCTTTTGAGGAGATAAGCTCATTCTAGCAACGGTGAATGATTGCAGAATATGACATCAAGGACCAGTACAAAGAGATAAAACGACATCTTCCAAGAAAATTTTAAAAGTCAAATTTAACAGAGATCTTCTCAGCACGGGACAAGTCTAGAAGTGACCAACAATCATCAACCCTTCTTGATATGAAAAACCTCTCAATCAAAAAATATATATATACCTGGTATTTGTCACAATAAGCTCTAAAAACACATTCTTTACACACATTAGAAAACACATTTTCCCAATAAGAATCTAAATAATTGGAAGTTGCATTGGGTAGTCCCTTCTTTAAAAATCTACTTGGCATGCCTCGGTTTATAGACAGGGTGTGGGGTCACTTAGTAAATAGTAAATAGTGTATTCACTCCTTTGACCCAAATCGTGTATGAGGTGATGTTGTCACTACAGACTGGAATTAGTATCTACGTGTCCGTCAATCTACTGTTCAAAATTCGCTTCGCCCGTGCGACAGGGTGTGCCTTCGTCAGCAGAGAGGAAACCGCCTTACTGGTACCAAGGGGTCTTCCTGATCCAGTGGAGGGTAAAGCCAGCATCCGTCCGGATTTTAATGGAAGCAGCCTCAGCTTCCCGGACTGTCTCCTTCACAGACTGCATCAGGTTCTGGGCGTTGTGGACCAACATCTCTGTAGCCTGGAGGGCAGAACAAGGTCAGGGAGTGAGGTGGATACAAGCATGTTATGTACCTCTGTACGGTGTCCTTGAGTGCCGAGAAAGGCGCCTTTAAATAAAATGTATTATTATGTTTGTGACTTGGATGTTGACAGTGACATTTACATTTAGTCATTTAGCAGACAGGGACATTCTCCCCGAGGCAAGTAGGGTGAAGTGCCTTGCCCAAGGACACAACGTCATTTGGCATGGCCGGGAATCGAACCAACAACCTTCCGATTAATAGTCCGACTCCCTAACCGCTCAGCCATCTGACCCCCGTGACACGTGTTTCCCAGCAGGGACGGCTGCCCTGCTGTCCTCTCACCTGCTCGGACTCCTCCTCGCTGATGTTGGTACGACCCAACATGGTAGCCTTCACTGTGGACAGGATCTTCAGCTGGGTACTTATGGTAGGGATGCGTTCACACACCTGAACCAAGAAAAATATAATGAAAGGCAAATACTCTGCGTTTCTGCATCATCATGATTTATGATTTGATTTAGTCATTTAGTCAACGACACAACATCATTTTGCACTGCTGGGAATCAAACCAGCAACCTTCTGATTACCAGCCCGATTCCCTAACCGCTCAGCCACCTGACTCCCTCATCATCGAGGAACTCTCACATCTCTAGGTGCAGATAACAGATAAGTCAGTCTCTCACCTGGAGCAGGTTGGTCCGGATGCGCTTGTCAGTGCACTGCTTAGCCACCTCCTTAGCCAGTCGTGTGACCTCATCAGACGCCTTGGCGATGTCCTTGGCACACTGGATGAGGGCGCGCTTGTTTCCACTGCCGCCACGCACCAGGCGGGACATCTCGGCCATGAGCAAGGCCATGCGCTTGGCCGCCCCGATGATGTCGTTACCCTACAAGACCACACAAAGAGTTACCTCACATGTAGACAAAAAGTGGGCGGGCGGTCATTTTGAGCGTTGTCTCAATCAGTGGTTCTCAAACTGTGCCACCTTCTAGTGGTATGTGGAGGAATCTCAGAAATATTTTAATATTTAATATTTTAATCCTGCTCTGGATAAGAGCGTTTGCTAAATGACTAAATGTAATACCGTAACCATTATATCATTAAAATGTGATTTAAAATAAATGTTGGCACGCACTACTACCTGACTGTTCTCGGGTAGTGGCCCATGCAAACATCCACCATAGTTACTGCGTGAACTGTGTGTAGCTCAATAAGGTAGGCTTACGCTACTGTTTTTTAACGTCAGTCATAATGGTGGTACTTGGAGTCAAATATTTTCTGAGGTGGTACAGGGTGTAAAAGGTTTTGAGAACCACTGGTCTAAATGATTGAATGTCGTGTCCCACCTTGCTGGACCATTTGCGAGCCTCTTCGTGGAGCTGCCTGGCAGCCACCATCATGGCCTCGCTCACCACCTCCCCGGCCTTCTGCTCGGGGAACTCCTCGTCCTTCTCCTCTGGAGGAGGGGGTCGTGGAGGGGGGACCTCGCCCTCGGGAAGAGGGGGCTTGGGTGGGGCGGGCTCGTCGTTGACCTGGCGGCGAACGCACAACCTCGGGGTGAGTCACTCTCGGGCACTCCTAACAGTGTTTAGTTCTACATAGATGTGTGGTTGCTTAAGTGTTTTATGTAGCGCCATAGTCCTGGATAAACGTCCATCTTGTACTGTACCAGTATATGTTTGAATGACGATAGAAGCTACTACTACTACTTATGAACATGGCTCGCGGGGAGCAAGCGGGTGACTGGAGACCTGCTGTTGGAGAGAGAGGAGGGGGACTCACCTGAAGCTGCTCCAGGTCTGGTGGAGAGAGAGGAGGGGGACTCACCTGAAGCTGCTCCAGGTCTGGTGGAGGCGGTGGAAAGTCAGGCTCCTTGGGCTGGAAGACCTCCCTCACCTTGGCCACGGCACCCAGGATCGTGTAGCCCGAGTCCAGGAAGCCTTTCTGCAGACCTGAATGCCACAGAGAAGCAGTGAGATGCTGCTTGGATCGATATGTTTTACTGCTCTAGAAACAAAACTAGATTTAACAAGTGAACTGAGCTGATTGGTGTGTGTGAGGAGTAACAGTGGCGTACTTGGATCCTGGATGTTCCCGGCCACAGCCTTGGCGTTCATCACCATGGGAGAGATGGTCCTGCTCAGCTCATCAGAGGCGGCCTTCACAACCTCCCTGAACTTGGGGTCTTCGGAGTTCTCCACCTCCCGTTTGGCCACCAGCAGGATGCGGTTGGCACGGCGGGCGATGCTGGTGGCACCGGCTACCAGCATCTGGGGCTGGTGGTTAGCCATGGCCACGCGACATTTGTCCAGGTCCTTCTTGATGGCGTCCTCTGAGGCATCCAGCAGGGACTTGGTGTCAATGGCCTCATCCACCAAACCTAGACCAGGACAGAGGCCAGGTTAGTATCAGGTTGTACTGTCAGAGCGTTCAGAATGGCCACATTTACTTTTAGTAGACGCTGTTATCCAGAGCGACTTTCAGTAAGTACAGAGACATTCCCCCCAAAGCAAGTAGGGTGAAGTGCCTTGCCCAAGGACACAACGTCATTTGCACAGCCGGGAATCGAACCAGCAAGCTTCTGATTAATAGCCCGATTCCCTAACCGCTCAGCCATCTGACCCCCCACATGGTCAGTTGTGGGCAGAGACTGCAAAAGTATACACATCCTTCACTCAAGTAGAATATATTTTTTTCAAAGGTCCCCGCAAAATAAAATCCCCTAAAAGTTTTGAAAGAAAAGTTTGGGAAAATATATCTTGGAAAAAAGGTTTGGGGGAAAAAACAAAGGTTGAAAAAATATTTGTGAAAAAAAAAGTCAGAAAAAAGTGATCATGTACTTCTACTTGAGTGAAGGATGTGTGTACTTTTCCCTCATCTCTGGTGTGGGGGTACCATTATGCTACCTGTCATCTTCTCAACATTGTCGATCCACTGGTTCTTCATGGTCTCAAAGTGCTCGTACGCAGCTTGGTTGCCAGGGTTTCTCAGTAGAATACGAGCAGCGGAGACAACCTAAAAAAAGAGAATTCCCCCATCAACAGGAAGCAACTAACACAAAGATTTAGCACAAAGAGTTACAGAAAACCCAGAAAGAACCACCATTAGGTGTAAAAGCGTCCCGTACCTGTGGTGTCAAGTCTCTTGTTGACTTGACAGCTGCCTGGATCCCCTCCACTGTGCTCCTATTGGCTGTTCCCACGGCAGCTGCCTTCTCTGCAGTGGCTCCAAGCTTGTTGGCGTGGTTCTCGAAGTTGGCAGCCCTCTCATCAAATACCTGAATGGAAGTATGACAATTAAATACAGCTATCGACTCTCCAAACATTGGAACGGCAAAACGATCAATTGTTATTGTCATGTAATGTCAATGGGGGGAGTCAGGTGGCTGAGTGGTTAGAGAATCGGGCTAGTAATCAGAAGGTCGCTGGTTCGATTCCTGGCTGTGCCAAATGACGTTGTGTCCTTGGGCAAGGCACTTCACCCTACTTGCCTCGGGAGAATGTCCCTGTACTTACTTTTAGTCGCTCTGGATAAGAGCGTCTGCTAAATGACTAAATGTAATGTATCCTGTTGGTAAAATAGGGAAGTAAATGAGCTCACCTCATCCCTGTTGGGCGCATCATGGGGGGCTGTGGCAGCTACAGCCAATAGTTTGATGGGTGTCGTCGTGTCGCTGAAGATGTCCGACACCTCCTGGGTCATCGCCTCCTGCATTTTCCCTTTGAGGTCCTGCAAAGACCGTACACACGTTTTTAGTCGATAGTAAATCTGACGAAAGGATATATGGTTTGGATATGGATATGGAGGACAAAATATCAAGTTATGGATCCGATGTCGACCGACATCATGACTAGCAGGAAGACTGGAGCGGTAGTCATCTACCAGCAGGGGGAGCTCCAGGGTGAGTATCTGTGTCTAATGGATCCTAACGAGTCGCGAGCGTGTGATGGTGACAGTGAACGTGAGCCGTCTTACTTTCAAGGCCTCCTGGAGCTGTTGAGCCACGGCACGCGCCTGCGGGGAGTCGCCCTCGCCCCGGGCGGCCAGGTCTGCCAGCTGGGCCATCAGCTGCTCCACCAGCTCACACCTGCCAAGCATCTCCTGTCGGTATGGGCCGGGCAGGGCGTTAGCCAACCTGCGGCCCTCCGCTACCAGCCCCCGGATGGCTGCCTGACCTGGAGATACACACACACACACACCTCAGAACATGGTTGAGGGGGAGTTGTGAGTTGGAAACAGCTAATAATATCTGAGCCTCCCAGACTGATCTTTTCCATTTCATCTTATTCAACTCTGAAGAGACTAGGAACCATAGATCCTCAGAACAGCAGGGCCTTGTGTCAGAGCTTGGGGCTCCGTTACCAACAATATGACTTGTGAGAAGATATCCAGGCTTTTGAGAAGACCAGCCAACCCAGAAGACAAAGGATGAGGCCGGGTGAGGGTTTGTGGAATGTTCAGCAAAAGAAAAAAAGAGAAAATACCCCCAAAAAAGCAGGCATGCAAACAGATCTGCTGTTTGGGTGGCTGGTGTGGTCAGAAAAGGAGAAGTGATAGAGGGGGGGGGACAAAAAAGAGACCTGACTCACCCACTCCACTGTCGTCTATAGTGGGGTTGTCTATCCAGCGCTGTGCCTGCTCGATCTTCCCCTCCAGGTGGACGGCTGCTTTAGCAGGTCTGCTGTTGGCCACCGCCTTGCTGGTCTTGGACTGCAGGTTCTGCAGGGCCGTGGCGATCTGCTTGGCCAAAGCCCTCGCCTCTGGTGTGTCACCTTTGCCCCTGGAAAGGCGAGGGAGTAGATAAACGTCAGAAATGTGGTTAACCATAACAGAGGAGATCAAATAAGAGAAGAAAGCAGAAGTAAAACAGGAAGTGGAAATTGCGTCCTTAACGAGCCACACCGAAATCTATTACTGGCAACCATGAAGGAAGGTTCTAGTCAATAGGTAATACATGAATACATGGTGCCGCACTACTCACTGTCTCCTTAGCTCAGAGAGCTTGGCCGTGAGGGCGGCTATCTCTCCGATGGAGCGCAGGATGTCCTCCCTCTCCTTGGGGTCTTCACACATGTCAGCGATCTTCCTGGCCTCGGTCAGAAGGCCCTTGATGTTCTCCTCTCCCTCCGGACCACCGTTGGGATCCGCCAGCCAGTTCTGCAGGGACACGGGCCAAGACCAACATTCTCAATAACACCGACCACTTGGCCGCACAGAGCTCAATCAGATACGATCTCTCCTTCACCAGTTCGACAAGGTCTACTCGTGACGTATTTCAACCCAGACCAGCAGACAGCCGAGGCTGGGAAGACTGCCCACCTGTGCGGCGTCGATTCTCTTGGCGATGGCCTGTTTGGAGTTGGTCATGGCCTCCAGTTTGCGGGCGGCGTTCTCCACCTTGCCCGAGAGCACGTCCAGACCCTGGGACACCTGCTGGGCCTTCTGCATGGCAGCCGGAGACGTCCCCTGACCTCTGGAGAGAGCAGATACCCCGGAAGACCACACATCAACATCTTCCCCAGAGCACCGCACATCCACATCTTCCCCAGAGCACCGCACATCCACATCTTCCCCAGAGCACCGCACATCCACATCTTCCCCAGAGCACCGCACATCAATATCTTCCTCAGAGCACCGCACATCAATATCTTCCTCAGAGCACCGCACATCCACATCTTTCCCAGAGCACCGCACATCAATAGCTTCCTCAGAATGCCCTCAGTGTACCAACATGTGTAAAGGAGATCATCCCCTTGAGAATTGGATTAGTGATGCAGCGATGCTAATATAACCTTGTAAAATAGCCGACAACGCTATCGTTGTCTGCAGGGAGAGTGATTGTATTCCTCCTGCCCTCCTCCCATGTAATAATAACAGATACTTTAATCTCCATGTCTCAAGTTCCAGACAAGGCTTGGTTGCCACTCCCAGCTTTCTGAGCAGGGGTTAAAGCAGATTATGGATTAATACCAAACAGCTGCTTTTAATCTAGCATAACCCTGTGTCTGCGGCAAAAGTGAAACACGATCTTAAGGGTTTCTGCAGTAATAACTTTACAATACGATTACCACCTTATACTTCCCCACCATCATACAGATGGATGCTACCGTACAAGGGAACATTTCCTGATCAGATTACCAAAGGAAATCATATCCTATGGGACATGTAGCTACTGGATACTGGAAGCTATCCTTCTCAGGAAACAGTAGATGGTATCATCAAAGACGTCTGGGTTGGTCCAGGGATGTGTAGAGAGATGTGTGTGTCGTACCTGGCTCTGATCTCAGACACCTGGTCGGTCATCTGGCCCAGGGTCTTGGCTGTGCCCAGGATGTCTCTGCGCTCCTTCCCTGCACACAGCTCGCCTACCTTCCCAGCCTCGTCCAGGATCTGGCGGATGGCCTGCTCCCCTGCATCCCCTAAGAACAGGACACGCACACAGGACACGGAAAGCGTTACACGCGAACGAGAGAGGAAGGGGTCTGCATCTGGGTATGTGAGGGACCTGTCTGTCTGAGAGGAAGGGGTCTGCATCTGGGTATGTGAGGGACCTGTCTGTCTGAGAGGAAGGGGTCTGCATCTGGGTATGTGAGGGACCTGTCTGTCTGAGAGGAAGGGGTCTGCATCTGGGTATGTGAGGGACCTGTCTGTCTGAGAGGAAGGGGTCTGCATCTGGGTATGTGAGGGACCTGTCTGTCTGAGAGGAAGGGGTCTGCATCTGGGTATGTGAGGGACCTGTCTGTCTGAGAGGAAGGGGTCTGCATCTGGGTATGTGAGGGACCTGTCTGTCTGAGAGGAAGGGGTCTGCATCTGGGTATGTGAGGGACCTGTCTGTCTGTCTTTGGTACCTGCTTGGGCGTTGGGGTCCCTGAGCCAGTTCTTGGCCTGAGTTATCTTGGAGTCGATCAGAGCGAGAGCCCTCTTCATGGCCTCAGTGTCCTTCGATGAGGGGGGGTGAAATAACATGACAAATACATTGATATTAGTATACCAGCAAATGGAAAAAGTATGTTTGTAACTATTGAATGGATAAGTTTTTTTCTATACATGCTCTATGAAATAATGTCCCTTATATTGTAAGTGTTGAAATCCTTTTAAGGTTAATCATTTGATCTTTTACAGTCATGGTAAGTAATGAGTACGCCAGACAGATGCTCTAGCAGGTTCCTAGTGGTCGTAAGGGTGATGTCATACCAGTCCGTGTTTGGGAATGGGGGGAGGGGTGACTCATAGTATTGACCTCAGCATCGTCCCGTCGGATCATGTTGACAGGAAAAACTCTAGCTTTGAGTCATCGCCATGACCACAGCGACGCTCCTAAAGAAGCCACGACACAGTCTGTGCATCTCAAATGTGCAGAGCAGCAAACATTTGGCAGGCGCAACCGACCGTGCACATGCCGTTTCAACTTCCTTTGACTGTCAGTTTGGGTATTACATCACTTCACTTCTTCACACCCCCCAACCCCATCTCGCCCCCATTGTATCTCGCCCGGAGCAGAACGAGATACAATACGATTCAAGGGCAGCTTCACTTGGAGATGACTCACTGGCCAGGTGTGGAACAGGGAGTCAGATGGCTAAGTGGTTAGGGAATCTGGCTATTAATCAGAAGATTGCCGGTTCGATTCCCTTCCGTGCTAAATTACGTTGTGTCCTTGGGCAGGGCACTTCACCCTACTTGCCTAGGGGGAATGTCCCTGTACTTACTGTAAGTCGCTCTTGATTAGAGCGTCTGCTAAATGACTAAATGTAAACAAAGCAGGGTTTACACTGGCAGTGGGGGGAGGGAGAGAGGATGGGTGAGTTGTAAAGTGATGTTGTTCTTCCGTTGTACAATAAAATCCACACGCCAGTTCTCTTCTGACAGATACTCTCTAGGCAAGTGTCGACTACATCTCTGTCAGATAAAAACGGTTTTACTGCATCTACAAGACTCTTTTACTGCATCTACAAACTCAAAACACTGTACAATGCAAGATAGAACACAGGGGAAATCTAAAGTAGCAGACAAACAAACACATTGGCTGAACGCTAAAATATCTTATTACTAATATATTTTTATATGTCAATATTTTGAATTAACATGTCGGCAGACATTGTACAATTTCAAATTAAGAAATTTGAGCATTGTACAATGCTTGATTTTTGCCACCACATCCCCTCTCTATTCTCGACATTTCCTGTTTTTCTGTAACCGCAGCTATCACAATAAAGCAGACAGGCCATAAAAAATACATCTTTACAAAAAGGGAGCTGGTCAAATAATAGAGCAACAACCAACATGTTTGTTTGTCTGATATCTCTGACTCTCTGGAAAGCCACAAGGAGGTAACGGCAGAGGACAAGAAGTAAACAAGTGTGAACTGACAAAGCGTGGCGCTGCTGTGTGCATGTGGGTGTGCCAGCGCAGTCCAGCTGGTGAGTGATAGTCTGGCTGCTGCTTCCAATAAATATGCAACACGAAAGCAGACAGAAAAGGGGGAGGAGTCTAGCGAGGTGGGCAAACAGGCAGGAAGTAAAACCTCTGACCAGTCCGCTACTATCTGACATACACCCAGTGAACACTCAGACACACTGCACACCTCTCCCCTGGGAGGCTGCTGTGACGTGGATCGTACGTGGGACCGTGTTAGGCGACAGGTCATAAATGATGCAACATTTATGGACACAATCTGTGAGTGGATGACCTTGATGCCTGGACGTTTGACTAACAACAGGGGCGTCCCGTTCTAGAATCCATGGATTTCAGTCAGTTGCATGCCCTTCTCCTATGACTCTGAAGTGCATGCACAGATCAGGGAGATGTTGTTGCTGCGAGGGGAAATAAGAGAAAGCCATAGGGATTCACGTCAACGGCTAAATCGATATTGGATGACTCTGTGACGGCGTCATCAATGCATCGGGCATCTAAAGACATCCTTTCTCCTCACTGGGGGTTTGGTTTGACATCGGAGGAATGTAGACATGTTCATTAATGTTATGTCACGTCAAACTTCAAAACATACCAAAACTGACTTACATGACGTACAAAATAAATAAATAAAAACACTGGTTAAACTGTTGCACATATTTTTTTTTACAAATGCATCCAAAACTTGCACTCTCCCCCGACATGTCATTCCATTAGCATGGCTTTTGTGTACATGGCATCGCTCAAATAAAATACCTGGCACTCGAAAATATACAGGATATCTCACGCTGGCTAATCTATTCAAAAGCACGCAAGAGGCAACGCATGTCACAAGACCGTCATACCAGCACACACATTTACCAGACATGCTACTGGACAATCATGGACCCAGAGAGCTTACCTTCTACAGGGGGGAGGGGGAGGGGGAGGGTAAAGAAAGAAAAACAAAACAAGAAAAATATACAAAATGTTTATCCAGACATAACCAATCGAGACCAAACAGAGAAAGGAGAAGGTCAAGGGAAAAGATGGAGCACAGAACAGGAAGTCTTTGACAGCGAGGGTGGATGGGAGAAACGGCACAGCATGCTAGCCAGTGAGTGGAGGTTCGAAATGTCAAAGTGAGTTGAAGTGATTTCCTCAGTAGGGACATAAGACATAAGCATACCTGCTTAATTTGAAAAAAGAACCACTTAGTTGTGTTTGCTCTAAAACAGTATAACAAACAATTGGCATACAATGTCTTTTTTTCTTATCTTTAACGGTCGGCATTCAGAAAATAGGCTCATCCAGGCACAAACAAAAGCACATGACTGGAAAGAACACTTATAAAACAGTGAACACACTCCAGCCCATCCAGGCTGTAGACTTCTCTCAGTGCATTCTGGGAGTGTTTAAGCGGTGGATCACAAGACCGAAACATTTGCCCAGACACTCACAGCTCTCAAACCCCCATGTGGGGGGGGGGGGGGACGGGACGGGACACCCAAAACCGCCCCTTTAACCACGGTCGCCGTTTTAGAGAGTGACTAGGCAAAGCGTCTACCCTCTGTGAACAGAGCAGCTGTCGAGGGTGGACGTGTGCGGGTGAGGGGCGGGACCAGAGACATCCCAGGCGTAAGCGTGTTCCTCGTACCTTATTGGCCCAGGCGTCCTCGTCCCAGGAGGTGAGCTGCAGCACCCGGATGATCTCGTTGATCTCGGCGGACATCTTCTCGAAGGTGAAGTTGCGGTTCTTCAGCGACTCCTCCACCCCGTGGCTCTGGGACGTCTTGGTGGTCACAAAGATCTTGATTCCTGTGTGTGTGAATGTGTGTGTGTGTGTGTGTGAGGAAACACAGAGACAGCGGTCGGTTCAGCAGGCACGACGTGTCACTAACAGGGACAGCCGTTTCAAAGCGAACCCTGGTGCAGCCCGTCGGTCGGGGGTAGGGGAAGCGAGCGGGCGTACCTGAGATGAGAACAGGAAGCAGCTCCTTCACGGTGTTCATGGAGTTGACCAGCATGACGCGGTGTTCCTGGTGGGTCAGTTCCTGCTGCCGCTCATCGATCATCTTCGCCATCTTCGTCATCCCTGCACCGCCACGCGGAGAAAAACACGTTACGGTACAACCAACACTACACACAACTAGCCTATCTGTCCCCCTGGCAAAGCCCCATGGGATGGGGCTGGAGAGATGAGCCCTCGCTGGGGGAGGTGGAAGGTGTGCACTGACCTGGGCCCAGGTTCTTGGTGTACGTGATCAGGTCCTCCATGGACTCCACCACCTCGGCCACGGTCAGGTACTCCAGGATGCCCTTGCACACGCGGATGATTTTGCGGACCTACGGCGAGCGAAAAGGGTGTGAATGACAGCTCACGACACGTGAATGATGAAATGATTGCGACAATAAACGAGTGGGACAGTGATTAAACTCGTTAGGCCCCTGATGACGCCTGCTGCTAGCATTCCTGCTAGGCTCATTGTCTTGTTTGTCCCCAGCTGTGTGTTTCCCTCCCAGTACCGTGTGTGTGTGTGTGTGTGTATGTACCCCCCCCCCCCACTGTCCTGCTGCTGTGGCACGCCGTCCGTCTGACTGCTGACTCGTGCTGACTGCTGCAGACAGCTTTGGGGCCTGATATCTCTCTGGCTGGGAGCCCACACTACTCTAACTGACCCCCCCTCCAGGGAGAGGAGGCGGATGGATGGATATGAGAGAGAGAGAGAGAGAGAGAGAGAGAGAGAGAGAGAGAGAGAGAGAGAGACAGAGAGAGAGAGAGAGAGAGAGAGAGAGAGACAGAGAGAGAGACAGAGAGACCGAGAGAGACCGAGAGAGAGAGACCAAGACAGAGAAGACTGGAGAGAGTGTGTTGCGTCAGACCTACCTCAGCCTCGTCGAAGGTCAGGAGCAGGTCGGATGTTCCGGATAGGATGCCACGGGAGCCGTCGATGAGGTAATCGCGGGCGGGGACGGAGTAAGGGTCAGCTTTTAGCATAGACGCAGCCTGGACCAGCTTGGTGCAGGCAGTCTCCACCCTGTGTGTGCGGGAGGTCAGAGGTCAGGGACTGGAACAGGCCGGTGGACAGGTCACTAGTCATGCTGATGACCTCTGCAGAAGCCAGACTGCCACTATGCAAGGCTTCAGCCAGGGTCAGAGTGGAACTGGCCATGACATAACTGCTGACCAGAAGGTAGAATCTTGGCGCCAACTTCTGTCTCATATTCGATGCCCTCGATTCATTTCACAGTGCCAGTCATGCAGATGAGAATAACTTTCATACCGGCCACTACGGCCTCTGAGACATGTCCTCAGGGCTGTCACCATGACATACAGTGAATTGACTATTACTGACAGTCAGCAGAATGCAGCCAGGGTCGATATCATAGCGGAGGGCTCAGCCAAAGAACTCCTGTATCAAGTCCAGGACGCACAGAAACTTCCCACAGAAATTCTGACTTCCTCCTATTGCCTGCGGGGCCAATTGTTGCTCTGGGTAACAGGGGAACATTATCAGTATTTTCCACATGCTGAAAGGCAAGACAAGAGCAGCTTGCTTTCCATTCTCGCTGAGGCAGAGTGCACTAATGTGTGTGCCTTTATTAAGGGTTTGAGTTCCGGGAATCACACAGGGATTGTGTGTATTTGTGTGTGTGTGTGTGTGTGTGTGTGTGTGTGTGTGTATGATCTGTACGTATAAAAGAGAGAGCAGACAGCCATGCATACTGGACACACACACACACACCCTATATTTAGTGAAGGAGACTCATCCCAGCACGTGTGCTGATGGATGATGACAAGGTGATCATGTGACTTCAAGGCGCCACATGCGTTGAGCCCGATGACCTACGCCTGCCAGTACCTTTCATCCCTGACCTTGGCCCCCCCCCCCCCACCCACCCCCCCACTCTTTAATAAGACTGAGGTGAAGGGTGGGTGGGCGCTGGTGACTCACATCTTAAGGTGGAGCTCTCCTGCAGCTATTGGACACAATGAAGGCCATCTTTGACTCATCGAGCCCAAGTGCAAAGCCACTAAGGGTGGATCTCATGAAACAGATATAGCCCAGCTACATCAGATACCTAGACACTGGATGTCTGCGTTTATGGTCAAAGTCATACTTTAACAGCTTGTCTTCAGCTGGGACCATGTGCGGAGGTTAAGTGAGAACAGCTGTCCGAGCAGATCTTGTGGAGATGTGTGGGTTTGTCTTGCTCCTTAAGAGGAGGCCCTCCCTGGGCAAAGAGCAGGAGGCCAGCAGCCTGAGCCTCCCTCAGCAGTATTTATAAAACGCCAGAGCACCTCGGAGACACTTAACATGCCATGTCTGACCTTTGTCTGGGTACAAGCAGCCATTACTGCAGCACATGGAGAAACAGACAGAGAGAGAAAGAGGGAATAGAAAGAGAGAGAGAGAGGGTAGTGGATTGCACATTTGACACATCCAAGTGATTTCATTCTTGCAGTACAGAACTGGGATGTTTCTGATGAACGTGTTGGCGGATCAGATGAGGAGGGCTGGTTTCGCTTACTTGATGAACGCTGGTGGCATGTCCCTTTTCATAACCTGGTCCTCGGTGGTCTGGACAGTCTCCTTCCCCACCTAGAGCAGAGCAGAGGGGCGTTTCATTAGTCGAAAGTACCGCACCCTGTCCGGTATAAAGCATCACAGGTTAATACTGCTAGCATCAAAGACCATTCATGAATCCTATTTTGACAGAACACAGGATGGGCTTAGGGTTAGGGTTGTTTTAACCATGTCATGTGACCCACTATCCCAGCAGCAGCTTGTTAACCGGACCATTGATGAGCCATTGTCTCAACACAGCTCTCTGGTGTGGATCCAGGAAAGCAGAGTAATGTGTAAAGCAGCTGAACGCCTCCCCTGTCAAGCAGCCAGAGCATGACTCACCTCCCCCACGATGACCTCAGCTCTGCCGGGACACATCGCTCACACACACACACACACACACACCAAGTTCAACAAACATCCCACAATCAATTGCAAGGAAAAGGCCAGAGGGGGGGTCTGTGGGGACGGTAAACACACCTCCATCCCTAGGAGCCCCTCGCTCCATCATCTCATTCACTTCTTGAACATTAGAACATGATCCAGTTCAGCAAGTGTCAACACGTCCTTAGTGTATTTTGTTACACAAACCCAGTTTTACAAGCTACTCGACTTAACTTGTTACACTATGCTCACGGAACAACTTAGCGTCTATGCAACACTTTTTCATACTGTCACAATGCAGACCAGTTACATGTTCATTCTAGTTGGTACAGAATGCAGAACGTGGGGTCACCATTTCTATATATGTGTTCAAATGGAGGCAATTATTCCTCAGGGCTGACTTGGAGTCTGTGTGGGCCAAGAGAACTTCTCCTCCGACTGACTGGTCATAAATTAGACACAAAAGGTTGTGCCAAGCTAAAACTGGAGCTTGGCCGAGGCAGTCCACATCTCTAGGTCCAGGAGACAGCTTACATATGCCACCCTGACATTCCACCCCGGAGTGACAGTGAACAAAAGCCAAAAACAACCGACTGAAACGTTCCAGGGGCGTTCCACTAAAGGGCAAGGAGAGAGAGGACCGGGGAGGGGAGAGGAGAGAGGAGAGGGGAGAGGAGAGGGGAGGGGAGAGGACAGGGGAGGGGAGAGGAGAGGAGAGGACAGGGAAGGGGACAGGGGAGGGGGCAGGGGAGGGGAGAGGACAGGGGAGAGGAGAGGACAGGGGAGGGGACAGGGGAGAGGAGAGGGGAGGGGAGAGGACAGGGGAGGGGAGAGGACAGGGGAAGGGAGAGGAGAGGGGAGAGGAGGAGAGGACAGGGGAGAGGACAGGAGAGGACAAGGGAGAGGACAGGGGAGGGGACAAGGGGAGAGGACAGGGGAGGGGAGAGGACAGGGGAGGACAGGGGAGAGGAGAGGACAGGGGAGGGGAGAGGACAGGGGAGGACAGGGGAGAGGACAGGGGAGGGGAGAGGAGAGAGGACAGGGGAGGGGAGAGGGTAGGGGAGAAGACAGGGAGGTCATAGGGGAGAGGACAGGGAGGGTAAGCATAGAGAGGTCGTTCATTTGAATTCCAAACAAGATTTTGGCCACAGATACTCTCAAAAATGCTAGACTACATGGTTACACTGTAAGACTCTCTTCCCCCCCCCTGGCGTTAAGCTTACATGATCACCACTGATTAATAAGACACTGATGTCTGGTCTCCAGTTACCCTGTAAGAACTGGAGATGAGGAACAACCGCACTCAGTCAGAAGATCAGGTCAGATTAAGAACTTGTGTCTGGGACGATGGATCCGGACCAGAAGAGACAAGTCTGGATCTAATATGCTGAACCATCCTGGTAGAGGTTGTTGTAAGCCTAGGATCAATTGTTGGCATATTAACCCACAGACAACATTAGTTTGTATTTCTAATCTCTTAGCTCAATCAATCTGACTTCTGAGGAAATGTCCTAACACCGCTATCCTGTTCAGGGTAAGAGAAACAAGTTTAGACAGGACTGTGTTTGAAGAGTAGGGTGCAGACTTGAGGGGGGAAAAGGTTACAAAACGTTGTCTGAAACTCAGTGGCCACCAGCGTCTCTTTGAAAAGGGACACATTCAACAGAGCTACGTCTGCACATGTTTCACAAACAGTCGCGTTTGTCTCCCAGAGAACTGTTTTCAGGCACAGAGAAATCCGGCACAAAGTGAAGATTAGCCTCTTAATGGCAAGAAGTACGGCTCATCCTGTGTTCTGGGTCAGCTCTCCCTCCTCCCCATAGAAGGGTCCTTCCTGTAGTCTAATGTTCAACAACAGACTCAGCCTGGATCCAAACAACCAACAGTATAAATAGAACAGTGACAGCACATTTATAACCGCTGTTGTCAAGCCATGCACTTCTTCATTCTCTCTCTCTCTCTCTCTCTCTCTCTATCCAATTTCTTTCACTATCAGGACTGACTCACACCCTACCACTCTGACCACTCCTGTCTGTACTTTGACACCTTCTCAGTGAACTGCACCGTGTAGCCTACATTCATGATAGTTTAAGGGCGTGGCAGGTCTTTGCATCCAGCTGCAGTCCTATACCAGGCGGCGATAAACCAGCCCTCCCTCAGCCACAGCCCAAACGGCCTCCTCTACAACCAAAAAAGGTGGATATCAATATTTCTGATGTCCCCCCCCCCCCCCCCCGGGTCACTGTTTAGTATTACTGTGGCAGTACCCTGTCACATACCACACTGATGTAAAGCCAGCCAGATCACATACCAGCCGGCTCCGCTGTGGAAAAGTTGACACTTCTCTCTTTTATTTTTTTGGGGGGGGCTGCCAAGCAGGGGAGTGAAACACTGTGTTGTGAAGTCGCTAGATAGAGTGGCCGGGCTGGCCAAACAGACAGGGCTTTGTCGACATCAAGCCATCACTCTGCAGACGAGAAAGGCCCACTCTCAATGGCTGTGAGAGGGCACAGACACAGCCTGCCTTTCAAACATGGGCCAGGCTCCTTCTTTTAATGGTGTCTTACGGGAACAGGCCTGAGTGTTCTGATCACCGCCGTTGAAGCCTTTTCCCCGGCCAGTGCTGTCTTGGAAGTGGCATCAAGTGGCATGTGAGCAATCATAGAGAGCGGTGACAGTATGAAGAGATGAGGTGACAGTATGAAGAGACCAGTGAAGGTCAGCAGTTATGACAGAGTGTATCTTCCTGCCGCAACTGTCAAACGTGGTTTATTAATATAGTTAAGGAAGTGTACACTGTGTGCCTCTGGTGATGAGACACACAAATCAAACAGCTTCCTTGGATGGACCGTGTCAACAGAAACCATCTGGCACAGGGGGGGGGGACTCATATCGCAGCAGGGGCACATGCCTCTGATGCACCGCAGTGTCTCTAAAATAATTCTCCCTCCTTAGAAGGATGAAGAACAAGGATCTTTTTCACAGACAGTGTGGGAGAAATCAGCCGTGCCGTTTGCCCCCAAAAAATAAAGCCTCATGTTCTTCTTCCTCATGACCCCGCAATAATTTGAGGCCAGAAGTTTAAGCGAGGCACAGAAGCAGTACTCTGAGCTGCATGTTGTCTGATACATCTGGCTCTGGCTTCGGCTCGAGGGCTACGGCTATCTATCGCTCATCATTGCCTGCCAGGGGGTGGGAGGAAGTGAGGCTTTGTCATCGCTGCCCGGAGCGCTTCCTCCCCCCTACAAGGAAGTGCTAACAGCTGCTCTGTGTCCTCGAGGCTACGGCCAGGCCTTCCCAACTTGGCTCCCAGCGTTTCCTCATCCATCTGAAACACACACACACACCCTCCCCTAACAATGCTATGTTTCATCCGATCGATGACAGAATCAAGAGGCGCAATACTGCAGATCAAATGAATCCATTAGCGACTCCACACAATAAAAAAATAGATATATATTGTGAGCCCCAAGTCTTTCCACAAGAGCATGGGCTCGTTTGTGAAGCAGACACCATGCATCATTACCATATCGCAATGCAACCTTGGAATGTTCCGTTCTAATGTCAAGCTGCATGACATAATTTCCCTGGATAAATGACAGGAAACTGGATAAACAGGTAATAGGAAGCCTTTTCTTTTGTAAGAGTTTAAACCACTTCACTTTCAAAGTGCTTATGGACACATTTGTTTCCCTTTATTGCAGATTTGAGAAGTAAATCTCAAGATAAGGTTTGCCATCAAACTGAACATGAAACGTTGCTCGGATTTATCTGATCTCCAATCCTATATTGTTTATACTATACAGTATAAACAATATACATTATATTAGGGGCGCCCCCCTAATATAATGGTAGGGGAAACACTGCTATACCATAACCTTTCAAATGGTAGGCCTACTGCTTGCTTGACAGACTAAATCTGATTATTTCCATGATGACTAAGTAAAGAGAAGAAGATTTGCTGTTGCTGACCACAGTGATGCGCTCACCATGAGCCTTTGTTGATCCACTGAACCGTCTGACTTCTAATTGTGGTTTCCTGATCATTTTATCCGTAAATCAACGCATCATCACCATTGATTTCAGTAAATGGAGAAGCAAAGACAGAGTTAAGAAAGGCATCTTGCTTTTGCCATCAGTGGAGAGGAAGGCAGCTAGGTTTCAATGCGCGCGTTAGCCCTCCTAACTCCAGACGTTGTTTCTGAGAGACTTGGCCAAGGAAACTGGCAGACAAACACTCAGCTCCTTATCTGCGCCAAGAGTCTGTGCTCCTGACGTTCTTTTCTTTATCCAAAGACCATAAAAAGGAACAGCAGAAATGACAAAGTGCAGCAGGTCTGCTATGACAATGCCTTGTTTAGTCAGGGAAAGAATCATGAACCACAACCAGGATCCTTAATTACACGCTACACCCGGTTCATTCCTGGATTGATTCAGGACACTAATTGCTCCAGGGTAAAGAATACTAAACTAAAAAAGAATACTAAAATCATGATGCAAGTCCACAAAACTACTTGTGCAATAATTTGCAAGACAAAGGATCTTCCTTTCCCTCATGCTATTAACTAAACTTCACTCAAGAATCAACTCAACCCCCTTCTGATGCCAGGCACATTCTTGCTTTCTGAGAATTCTTAGCATTCCCTTGCAGTCATCTTCAATTGAGGGATAGACCTGCCTTGTCCTCTGCTCAGATAAAAGATGCTAGAAGGTTCATTAATCTGGTTTAAGGTCCTCTTGGTTGTCTAACCACGGTAACCTTTCCTTTGTAATAGCCTCCCATTAATTAGACTATATACCAACCAACCAACCAACCAACCAACCAGAGAGCTCTCTCCATGTCAATAAAAAGATGTGGGCGGCTGTATGAGGTCAGATAGTCTTCTGGATCAGCCGGGGAACATCTTGGACCATTACAAGCACTGCCCTTTTGATCATCATGCATCCGGAATAATAGGATTAACCCTCAATTTTAATGTTTCACAAGACACTTGATTTACCATTGAATACTTAAGGTTATTCAACCAGACCTTTACAGAACACCAGAACAGTCATTGGAAATGTGTTGAGATGTACTGAATGACGATGCAGATTAGTTACGCAATACTATGGTCAACAATACTACGGTACAATACGGTTTAACTTTCCAGTCAGCTGGTTCAGGAAATTGTAGGAAGATTTCATTACATTGACAAGCAGCCTGTGGTCTACAAGTCTGTGCAACCTGTGGTTTTCTTGGGAGAACAGACGAGGTGAATGGCTTAGCCTGGCTTAGCCTCTGCTCAACATGTCTTGGGGGTCAGGTGGCTGAGCGGTTAGGAAATCGGGCTATTAATCAGAAGGTTGCCGGTTCGATTCCCGCCGTGCAAAATGACGTTGAGTCCTTGGGCAAGGCACTTCACCCTACGTGCCTCGGGGTAATGTCCCTGTACTTACTGTAAGTCGCTCTGGATAAGAGTGTCTGCTAAATGACAATGTAAAATATCTGCAGAGGAGCAATTGTGCTCATTTAGCAGCTAAAGACATGAGTTACGATGCAGATACTGACAGACCCATCTGTCTGCTTGCTAACCCTTCAAGACCACACATCTAGGAGTAGGGTTATGACTTGAATCTAACATGAGCCGTGTCTCAACCCCAGTAGACACACAATTCTTCATTGCAGAGTTGGTTGGATAATGTTTCTAGTGCAACAGGAAATTATCCCAGTTTGTGTGTCATGTAAATGTAATAATTCTTTAGATATTCCATCTGAGACCTCATCTGAGATTCACTCCAAAACCCCAAAAAACTTAAGTCTGACTTTGATCCGATTTTACCAGATTTCCTTCTGGTCTGAAAGCTAAAATATTTATGAATATTCTTATCATCCAATGATCAACAACAACTGCCGCAATGCAGCACAGCTGCAAACTACTAGGTAGCCCTATCCTTCCTAAAACAAGAAAACAGATTCTCATCCTTTTTTGGAAACTTTTCCCCACAGGAAGGAAGTCTGGTGGGTGTGGGGATATAAACAATCCAAACAGCAGAGTAAGTTGTCTCTTTTAGGTACCAAAGTGGGTTCTGGAGTGGAAAAAAAAAACGAAATAATTCATGTTAATAGCCCTTGATTTATGGCCAGGTTTGGGGTAACCGACTGGGTTAAACTAAGAATCGCTTTGCAGGGGGGAGATACCAGTTCAATTTGTCCATATTTATCTCCAACACCTGTCAGGGATTCTTCTCTTCAGCAAACTGATCAGCGGCAACCACCTCAAGCCCCACACAGGACCTGTCCTAAAAACAGATATTCTAAATTTCACAGTTTCAGTTATCTTTTTCGGAACTACAATCCGTGAGAAATGTCATGAGGAAACGTTCTGTAATTTCCTGTATGGTAGGACAGAGAACACAAATACTATTTACTAATTCAAGGAGGAAATTACAATTTTAAATTTTATCTGATGCTATATTTGGCCATCATAAGACAAACAGCCCAAAGACTAGTTGCTCGTGGTCTGTGAAGTTTTAGTCATCTAATGCGGAACGTTTGCTCAAATATCCCACAACAGCATCGTAGGAAAGAAGTTATATTTATGTCACGTACATTACATGATGCACATGCTCACAAATGTTTACAGGAAGTTCATGAGAGGAAAAAAATGACATGAATCAGAGGCCTTCAAACAGCAGGCCTATCAAATGAATTAATGTAGTGAGATGGTTTGACAACAAGTTATCAGGTAAGTTTTCAAATGCATCGCATTCATAATTCCGTTGTTTAACTTGTGGATACATTGAATCTTTAAACATTGAGACGGAAGTGTCTTCTGCCACACGAGATGGCAATCAATTGGCTCTGCTTAAGCGACTCCGGGGGGGAGGGAATATTTCAAGGGGAAAAGGGCGTCACTGCTCTCTTTTCCCAAATGAAAGTGTGTTGATCCATTACAGTCTTTTAACTACAATTCTGTTTTCCAACTACACAAGCTGGTAAAATAAAGTTTGCCGTTGGAACAGTCAAAGCGAAATTCAACAGAGTAGGAAATTGTTTGAGACAGATAGCGACAGGTAGGCTATCCGGGCGGCGCTAGTGCACTCTTTATAGACTTTGCTGTAAAACACTTACCCGAACAAGATTGCTGACAGCCGCCTGCACAGCAGCCACGGGAGCCGTGAGATCTGGAATAGCTTTTCCGTCAACTTCACCTTCTTCGTGCATTATCACCAGATGGGATATCTGCTGAGCCACTGGCTCTAGGATACTTTCTATCGTCTTTGTGTGAAAGACCGGCATCGTGAAATGTGAGTCCGCAATCCAGGAATACAAGAAATGCCGTCTAATTCTAAAGTTCTCCCGCTTTTTGGTTCTTCCACAAAGTCTACGATAATTCCAATGCTTGTCCCAGGACAGCTTTACTCTCCGGGAAGACTACAACTACTCCCCTTGAAACCATAAACGTGAGAACATCCAACCACAGCTTGCAATCAGTGAGCAACCTAAACCTCAATGAAAATAATGTCCGCCTTCTGACCAATTGGAGAAATGGCGTGCATGTCATAGCTACAGCGATTGGCACAAGTGAATGCTAGTCTGCTCCATTATGCTCCGCCTTTCCACATAGTCGGGTTTGCTAGAGACTCGAGTGCTCCCTAAATTACGTAATACATTCTCATGCCCTAAAAAGGGAAATATGGGCTCCTCAGTAGTGAGTGAATTCCAACTGGCAAGGAGACGGAGTAGGCCTATGTAAATACACCGGGGTGACGCATAGTTTGACAAGTTCAGAAACTTGGGCGGATAAAGTTGTGATATTTATGTATCGTAACCACTGTGTGTATTTAGCTTAGTCCTTCGGGTCTGATCTTAAACGCGCAAAACGAACCCTTTTTCATTATTGTCAACATTTTCTCTAGGGAACTTAAAACTTGCTTTAAATTATTGGACAATAAAGTAACCCAAACAATCAAGCAGCAATGTGCCAACCTTTCACTGTGGAGTTTTTCACGTTAGGCTTTGTGACATGACAACTTCCGTAAAAATGTGTTTTTGCCTTGATATACCTCACTTAATTGGACCACCAAGAGAGAGACTAGTGTACATGCTTGGTGTAACTAGTCAACGTTCAGCACTTTTATAATACACATATTTTAAATTCCATCTCACACCCTGAAATAACTATATCACAGGATTGAAAACCAACTGCCAACCAAACCAGCAAAGGAATTCCCACGGATTCCCAGGAGGGGCTGCAAGGCAGCGGCTCATTTCCTAAAAAGGAAGAGTGCTGAGAAAGAAAGAATTGCTCTCGGTTTGAGGCCTTTTGTAAACACACCGAAGCCTCAGAAGTCTTCCTTACTTCAAATACTGTACTGTACCATCTGCCCATGGTAGATGGCCATGGATCCTATTTGTAATCTCTCATTCAGACTTGGATCAGAATCAGAGAGGGTTTTATTCGCCATGAAAGTTTGCACAGACAAGGAATTTACTTTGACAGGAAGGTGCATACATTAAAACATAAAGCAATCCTAAAACTTAAATATGTGGTCTAACTATATTAAAGGTACACCTAATACTAATAAAAAATATAAAATAAAATGTAAAGTAGCCAAATAATTTACAATGTCTAGTATGTTTTGTGAGTACAGTCCATGTAATGTGAAATGGGTGGAGGTGGGTACTTTACTGGACTACACAGACACCATCAATCACAGGACCACTGCAGTCGACCACTTGCATGCTACACCAGTATGTGTGCATTCCTGGATTGTTTTATGACACAAATTGCTCCCAGGGAAAGAATACTAACCTGGTTTGAAAATCGGGATTGAAGTCTGCATAACTGATGGTGCAATAATTTGCAAGACAAAGGATCTTCTTTCCCTCATGCTATTAACTAAACCTCACTAAACCTCACTCAAGAGTCAACTGAACCCCCTTCTGGTCCTTCCCCAGGAGAGATCTTGCATGTGAGGCAGGCAGGTCGAGGCGGGCTGGTCGAGGCGGGCAGATCGAGGCGGGCAGGTCGAGGCGGGCAGGTCGAGGCGGGCAGGTCGAGGCGGGCTGGTCGAGACGGGCTGGTCGAGGCGGGCTGGTCGAGGCGGGCAGGTCGAGGCGGGCTGGTCGAGGCGGGCTGGTCGAGGCGGGCAGGTCGAGGCGGGCAGGTCGAGGCGGGCAGGTCGAGGCGGGCAGGTCGAGGCGGGCAGGTCGAGACGGGCTGGTCGAGACGGGCTGGTCGAGGCGGGCTGGTCGAGGCGGGCTGGTCGAGGCTGGCTGGTCGAGGCGGGCAGGTCGAGGCGGGCAGGTCGAGGCGGGCTGGTCGAGACGGGCTGGTCGAGGCGGGCAGATCGAGGCGGGCAGGTCGAGGCGGGCAGGTCGAGGCGGGCAGGTCGAGGCAGGCAGGTCGAGGCGGGCTGGTCGAGGCGGGCAGGTCGAGGCGGGCTGGTCGAGGCGGGCAGGTCGAGGCGGGCAGGTCGAGGCGGGCAGGTCGAGGCGGGCTGGTCGAGGCGGGCTGGTCGAGGCGGGCTGGTCGAGGCGGGCAGGTCGAGGCGGGCAGATCGAGGCGGGCAGGTCGAGGCGGGCAGGTCGAGGCGGGCTGGTCGAGGCGGGCTGGTCGAGGCGGGCAGGTCGAGGCGGGCTGGTCGAGGCGGGCAGGTCGAGGCGGGCAGGTCGAGGCGGGCTGGTCGAGGCGGGTGGTCTCCTTCCTCCTACACACTGCTGTTCATGGAAGAGCACATACACAGTCTGAAGCGTTGCATGAATTAATGAAGGGCTATCACCCTCTAGTGGATGTACACAGTAAATGCAGCCAAGAGTCAAACATAGTTAATATTACAGAAATGCAAGTACTGCAAGTGGACAATGCATGAACAACCTGTTTCTCAGAAGGACCAAAGCTAAAAAACACTGAATCATCTGACCTTCCCAGTCCCCCCCCCTCTCCCACTGGCATGCATGTTCATACACTGACTGTTACCAGTGGCAGTGTGTGTGTGTGTGTGTGTGTGTGTGTGTGTGTGTGTGTGTGTGTGTGTGTGTGTGTGTGTGTGTGTGTGTGTGTGTGTGTGTGTGTGTGTGTGTGTGTGTGTGTGTGTGTGTCAAACTGCACAGGGGGTCCCAGCACACCGTCAAATTTGAGTCACGTCCGTCTGTCTTGAATTACTTACTCTTGGGAAAACCGGAACCAGATGAGGTCATGAGGGGTTACGGTAGCTGTGGGGTCAGTCTGAGTGTACGTCCTGCTACAGCACTATACACTCCACTCCTTTCCCACACTTTCTCCTGTGACGTAGGCGTCAAAACCAAAATACCACGGCCAGCTGCCACTGCTAGGGCCTCCCTTCCAGGGCTTCCACTAATCCCCTCGTTGCATGTGAAGCCTCGACTGTTATCAGGACTCCCCCCCTTCCCCTGGGGCAGAGCACACGCTAAATCCACTCTTCACTCCACCCTGAAATACATCAGCCAGACCGGATGTTCACTCTGATATTAGTTATTGATAGGTACTGTGCAACTAGTACCTATGTAAATGTAAATGTAAACTAGCACGTTATGAGACAAAGCTATTGTACCGAAAAAACTTTAAACTTGTTTGAGTCGTGTTGTGAGTTTCAAAAATATTTTTTGAAAAAAATTATCTAAAGATTGAGAAAAATAAACATTTGGAAAAAAAGTTTCGAAAATGTTTTTTAGAAGGTTGAAAGTGAGGTTCGAGGTTCGAAAATAAAGAAATAATGTTTCAAAAAACGTGAAACTAAGAATATTAGTATAGAAAATAGTGTTGTGCTGCTTCAAGTATGACAAATCATAGTTTCATTAATCACACACAGATTTTATTTATAAAAAACAGACGGACGGATAAAAGAATATAAGATTAGAGTCACATCATGATTATGTACATATAGTTGTTCTAGATGTAAAACCAAAATAAGAATGATTATGTACATCATTGTTATATTTAGCAACATCAGTTATGAAAGTAAAAAATGTATTTTCCCATTTGACCACAAAACAGCATGGGAACACTGGCTATCGCACAACACATTATACAGTAGGTAGCACCACTGAAATACTTTATATATACATTCAATTTACAGAAAAACACAATTCAAAAGTCCAACAGAGGCCAATAGTTTGCTGAGAACTACAAGTATTCAGATTTGTAAATGCACTTCGATTTACTCTGTTTTCAGAGTGACTTGAAGTCACTTTAAAGGGAACATGGAGCCTGAGGTAATGGACGACAGGCCAGTCTTCTCCTCAATCCATCGGTTGTAGTTGGTCACTGTGGTGTACACGCCTGGCCGATGCACCCTGGAACACCCTTCACCCCAACTGATGATGCCGAAGAGGAACATCCGATTATCCACCTCACACACCAAAGGCCCCCCAGAGTCACCCTGGGGAAGAGAGATCCATGTCAGTGTGGGGGATAAACGAATGCAGACGCGACAATGTTTGAACAAGATGCCTAGGGGAGTCAGGTGGCTGAGTGGTTAGGGAATCGGGCTAGTAATCGGAAGGTTGTTGGTTCGATTCCCGGCTGTGTCAAATGACGTTGTGTCCTTGGGCTAGGCACTTCACCCTACTTGCCTCAGGGGAAATGTCCCTGTACTTACTGTAAGTCGCTCTGGATAAGAGCGTCTACTAAATGACTAAATGTAAATGTACTTGATATACCTTGCAAGCGTCTTGACTCCAGTCAGGCAGACCAGCACAGAACATATTATCCGTGATCAGGTTTCCGTAGTATTCCTTTCCTTGGCACACACGCTTGGCCAAGAGATTCACTTTGGCCTCTCTCAGGTACTGCGAGTTGTACCATAAACCTGAAACACAAAGCCATTATGTTAAGGATTGAAAATCAATGGTGGGTGTGTGAGAATACATGTCTGAATTATAGGTCTTTGACCCACCTTCCCTCTCCTTGCCGTAGCCGGCAATCTCACAAGAGATTCCAGGATTTAGTGTCTGGCCCGCTGGTGCTAGACACACTGTCTTTACAGAGCTTGTCTGCTCTGCACATTGGCCCGCCGTAGCCCTCAGCTTCAGCAACGCTGGGGAAACATGAGTCCTCAAACATTAGACTGAAGGCCCTACAGGGCAGGCTTTTATATACTGTAGATGAAGACAACCATGGCACACTAACCAATGTCATTATTAAAATTCCCCTCGCTGTTGTCAAAGTCGGAGTGGATTATAACCTCTTCCACCTGAAATGTTTGTTCATTGGTGTCATCGGTTTCATTGATTGCACTTTTCCCCAGTGTGACAGAAAACCGGCGAGTTTTGGTGAAAGAACTGGGAGAAAAACACACATTTCAGTGCCTGGTTCCAAATATTGTCCTGCGAGAGACTCGTAAGAGAACAGAAAGCCTGAACGAATGTGCGATTCCCTGCGGCTTCTCTGCAGTAACCCAGCCGGTGTTGACTTTCAGGAAATCTCAAAAGCCTTACCCGTCAGGAAAGCAGTGGGCGGCAGTGAGGACCCAGCAGGGAGATATCAAGCTTCCTCCGCAGCGGAACGCCCTCTTCTGAGACCTACCCTTCCAAAATATGGCAGCTATCCATGGGTGGGATTCTACAGCTGCAGCTGTCCCCCCAACAATCTTCATCTGCCCTCTAGGACGCTGGCCACATGTGGTTACTGGAAGACAAGTTTTCCATCGTGTCATTAATCAAGACCATAAACACCTACACATCAAGCTTGTTCAGATTGAAAACGGACTCTACCCGTGTTAGGCTCAGTGGGGTGATTTTCGGGTGGACCTGTAGGATCAAAACCTACACATTTGCAGTGTGTTTTTAATAAAGGGGATGTCGATGATAAAAAAATCTATCTGTTCACTATAATATTCACTTACTTGTGCCAAAGTCACACCGAGGGATATCACAATATTCCTGAACCAGCAGATGACCCTTCATGACGTAACACCATGGACGACGTCTGAACTCCAGGTTTCTGAAGATAAAACATCAGACATCAGACATCTATCAAATACGATAGCCCTGCATGCATCCCACTCTATAATACACAGATCTACGTATTCATCTCCTACCTGCAGTAGTTATGCCTCCCTGATCGGACATCTGATGTCATCAGACTCTCTCTAGTGTCAAAGTCCCATTCCACACACCGCAGACCGCTCTTAGAATGGGACACTGTTCCTCTGTAATATAGACCAATGCCGTTGTAACAGCTGGCGGTAGTATCTAAAGAAATTGAGAAAAGTAGCCATTTCATGTCCCCCATTGATGACAGGAATAGCAACGGACCTTCTAATCACAAGCTCTGTTACTCCTACTGACCAGCCAATCAGAGAGGCAGACAGTTTGGATGTTCCACGGCTGTACATTTACATTTAGTCATTTAGCAGACGCTTATCCAGAGCGACTTACAGTAAGTACAGGGACATTCCCCTCGAGGCAAGTAGGATGAAGTGCCTTGCCCAAGGACACAACGTCATTTGACACGGCCGGGAATCGAACCAGCGACCTTCTGATTACTAGCCTGATTCTCTAACCGCTCAGCCACCTGACTCCTGTGTAAGGTAACAGTCCTCACCTGTCTCACAGCGTTTCCCCATGAACCCTTTAGCACATGCGCAGAACATGTGGTCTCCACTCAGGGAAGGGATCGAGGTGCCTCCATTGAGGCAGATTTCACCTGCAGAAGGTGTTGAGTGAATGTCAATCCATGAGCATGAGTCAGGCACCATCAACGCGCATTAGTCAGTGAGGCAGAATAGACACATGCTTGACTGTACCTGATCTTCCTATGGAGAAATGAAAAGAGATCCTTCTGTTCTGTCTCGACAAGCCCTACAAAGAAAAGGAAAAAAAGATGGAATGAATTTTTGTGTTCATACCAAACAAACAATGTTTTCCAACAGAATCCAAAGCATGACCAACTTTGTGCAGGGTTAGTAGAACCAAAAAGGAGAAATTAATCATCAAATACCAAAACAAAACAGGTAAAACCAAGGTAAAACCAAGGCAAAACGAGGCAAAACAGTTACAGGTGAAAGAGTATAACAGAACAAAATATGTTGAAAAAGAAAACCCAAGTGTATACTCACTGCGCCTGTCATCGCCACAGCTGTCAGCACTGTGGTTAAAATAAGTAAGACTGACATCTTTTCTGTTCTTACAATATATATTAAGTTTCAATTTTTTTTTTTTATAATTCAAACTGGGTATCTGACAGTGCAAAGCTCTAGTTGGGTTTGTAGGGGCTAGTCCTCTGGTTTATGTCTCTCTGCAAGGAATACAGCCTCTTTATGTGAGGTGGGAGGAGTTGTTTGGGTGGGAGGAGGTTGTCTGACATCCTGACACATTTGGATGTTTGTCATTGCCATTGAAAATTATGAATATTTTGCTTACTCATCCAAACCCTAATCCAGATAGATAAAATATTCAGGAGCATGCCAAAAGGAGTTCAAATGTGTAGCTTTTCTTAAACAGGGAGCAGCTGAAACTAGATGATTGACATCATTTTCCTGGATTGTATTGAGACGTTATGTTTTGTAACTTCTTCTAGTTTTCTAGTTACAGAGTTCCCACCCCAATTAGTCCCACGCCCTGTGACTGCACAGTGGTTCACACCAGTGTTTCCATGAGAACCATCAAACAGATATTAGTTTGTCACTGCCAATGGCCTTGTGATATTAAGCGATGAGAGTGACAACAATGTTGTCCACTCTTCTCAGGATTGAGGTACACAACAGGCCACAACTGATAATAAGTAACGGTCAATGTGAACATTTTGAAACTCTTGTAATCAGAAGCACCAGGCGACATCATTGTTTTTCTTCAATAACCTTTAACATTTTGTAGTCTACTGCGCCACCTAGAGCATATTTCTCCGCAGAGAAAGGATTGCCCATCCGCACCTTACCAGTGTGGTTTAGCCAACCTCTGTATCACACGGAGTCACTTTGGCTCTGCTGTTAAAAATAAGAAATAACGAATGAGAAATTAGTGTTTTGAATTCGAGGAAAATGGTGATGATGTTACACATTTCTGGTCAGTGTTGATTCACGTAATTGACAAGTGAAAAGCGTTGCTGATTCATCGTAATGTGTAAAAGGTTAATGGCACGCCAGTGAATGAAAAATAAAGCTAATATGTACATTTGGATCCCGGAAGTCGTTTTGTGTGGATCCTGCTTAGCTCAAATCCTACTGAGTGGGAGAGCAGAGCAGCTGTCAGAGGTGGATGAGAGAGATTATCCACGACTCACCGCTACAGGCGCTTCATGCGAAGCAAGTAGTTGTTCTGGAAAATGGGCAACGCTGATTCCAAACTTCACTTCCGAAAAGCAGTGATACAGCTCACAACCAAAACACAGGTTGGTTGAATAAAACACATTTGGTATATTGTATTTAGACGACATATTATTGAGTTATTCCATGAAAGATAAAAAATAGTAGTTCGAGTGCCAGATGGTTGGATAAATTGCAGCCTGACGCATGAGTGAGAGATGGTTGACACTTTAACTGCATTTTTACTAGCATTAAACGTTGCGATCATGAGCTCGATGTGATATTTAAGTTTGTTTATCTATGACGTTGGCATACGAATTGCTTACGTTGTCTGTGCTGTACATTACACGTAGGCTACACATTTTTCTTACCATTAGGCCTATTACAATTACGTTTGTATAGCTTTCAGTGGCAGGTGCATTTATTGTAAGGTAAACTTGATTCCCGGCTGTGGAGTCGAATTGATATTGCTTATTTCTAAAACATGTTATGCTACTCGTCGCAGTAGGCTATAATATGGAAATGAGACGTATTATACATATTTAACCCATGATACGAACACATTAAAACATAATTAAGGTTTAATCTGGAAGAATCCAACAGAATAAAAATAAACAAACCATTAGCTGGGTTTACTTAATCATTTGAATGGATACATATTATATTTTACAGTGTGCGTCTATTCAGGGTTTTTTAATAGTGTCTATCTTTAGTTATAGTCCTCCCCAGCCTTGTACAGCTGTGAATAATATATGAGTTAATAGCAGCATCACAACCCCTGTGCTCTTCACAGAGGGGGTTACGTAAGAGCCAGGTCTGGCTTAAGATGAGGCACTCTCATTCACTGCTCTGGTCATGGGAAACGTTACAGAACCCTGTCTTGTGCCCCATCTTCCCCAGCCGGTGGAAGCCACAGACGATGCCTTCTGGGACCAGTTCTGGGCCGACACCGCCACCACAGTCCAGGACATGTTTGCTCTTGTGCCTGCAGCCGAGATACGAGCCGTGAGAGAGGAATCCCCGTCAAACCTGGCAACCCTTTGCTATAAGGTAATGTGCATCGTCAGAGTGTCATCGTGTGTCCCTGTAATTCCACAAACACATTTGAAATGAGCGGCATGAGATGGACTGCAGGTGCGTGTGTCTGTCTGGCCCTGTCTGGTGTTTGATTATCTTTGCTGGGGCCAAATGTCTTGGATACAGTCAGTGTGAAAGGAATGCGGCTGTTTGTTGTTCTCACGTAGTGGGGTCACCCCTTACAGGGGTCAGAGGTCACACATTCATCCCCTGTGGGGTGCTGTATATTGAATTTTACTCCTGTGCATTAGCGGTCTGCGAAATGAGCAAACAGTCAGCTCGGCCAATGCATCTAAACATTTGTTTTTGGATAATATGTGCCTGGTCTTGTTTTCTGGTGGTCTAAGTGTTGTGTTACCTCTGGGTTTCAGGCAGTGGAGAAGCTAGTCCAGGGTGCAGAGTGCGGCTGTCAATCAGAGAAGGAGAGACGGACTGTCCTGAACTGCACCCGCCTGCTAACCCGCATCCTGCCCTACATCTTTGAGGATGCAGACTGGAGGGGCTTCTTCTGGTCCACCGTGCCTGGAGCAGGGAGGGCAGGGGTGAGAGACTCGCTGGAAAACTAGTTCCAATCGCAGTGTTGATAACATAGATGCTGATGTCTTACATCATCTCCCTCACTATCCACCCCTCCGCACACCTTTGATAGATGGGGTTGAATTTCTGGGCATCACCGGAAGGCAGTTTTCCTTCCACCGCTGTGAGGTGTACAGTACATTGCAGTTGAAAGTATGCTGAATGATGCAAATTGGGTCAATTATTCACAGTCACGGTCGTTGTAAGTTTCAGTGAGGGTCTCTAGTCATTTCTCCTGTGGGCACCGAGATAAACGGCACGGCTCTTATCAGAAACCGGAGAGTGACTTCTCTTCTCTGGAGAGTGTGTTCAGGCGCCTGAGGACGGAAAGATAGCCTGTCATTAACCAATCCCCACAGTTTGTGAACTCAGTGTGTGTGCAGGCAACCAGCACTTCCTGTCTAACTGGACTACTTTTCTGTCTATCTGGACTACTTTTCTGTCTATCTGGACTACTTTGTCTCAGCTGTAAGGTGATAGTTCACATGCTAGCTTCCTCAACCCTGCGGTTTGACTGCAGCACTTAAGGAATGCACTTAAGACACGGAACCAGTCCCTTTGCTTCCGATAAGGCAACAAACCAAACATCTTTACTATGGTTACACCCCATGCCATCTGTGAATTCACTCAGTTTGAGCACATATTGTATTGTCTGCTGTTTTTAAAGGTCTCTCGGCTGGTCTCTTCAAACAGATTGGATCTCAGTGGGTCAGGGTTAAGTTGTTTCCATGTGGAGGAGAAGGTTTGGAGTCCTGTTCCCAGCAGTGTGATGTGACACACCGTGGGGTGGTGAAGCCACAAGGACAGGTGGACCTTTCTTCCTCAGCCGGGGGTTTGATCTGTCAACACCCCTTCAGCCGGGCGGGGTTAAAGTATCTCAGCCCCTCACTGGAGAGCTAACCCTGCCTCTGCAGCTGGTTGGCAGGGGCTGTGATTTCCAGAACGTCCTGAGTGTTTTCAGACTTCCAGAGCAGGTGGAAAGGGGTGGAAGATGAGTTGTGGTGGCTGGGGCTGTGGTGAGGTCACCGTTAGCCCAGGGAAGGCTTCGTTAGAGGGGGCCTTCCTTCCATGGCTGCTGCTGGCTAGGCTAGCCTGGGTCTCCTGTTACCTAGAGAGGGAACACTGGACATATTGTCTCTCTCCCTCCGGTCTGGGGGTTGAATTGGGGAGGTATTGAATAACCTTTAATTAAAGTGTTAGACCGGGTGAATGCGGACCGGCAGTGTGAAAGAGCTACTCCCCGTAATGTAAATCTGATGATTTGAAACGTTTAGGTCCTCAGTGTGTGAGAGATACCTCCATGAGAGGATTTCACTGTGTAACACAAAAAGTACTTTCAATGCTCTTTTATGTTATTCCCTGAAATGCTGACCGTGGGACTTTATTTCCTGCCCCAACGTATTGCAACCGAACCTGTTATTCTTTGAAACGCTTCACTTCATATCCTCCTAACGTATTGCGACAGAACCTGTATGAGTCGTGTGTGTTAATAATTCATGATCGTTTTTTGTCCCCTAGCAGGAAGAAGGTGATGATGAGGGCCGACCTCTGGCTGAGTCTCTGCTGATGGCCATCGCTGACCTGCTCTTCTGTCCTGACTTCACTGTCCACAGTCACAAGAAGAGTGGCCCTGTGAGTCCACTACCACACACACACACACACAGACACACACAGACACACACACACACACACACACAGACACAGACACACACAGACACACACACACACACAGACACACACAGACACACACAGACACACCCACACACCCACACAGACACACACACACACACACACACAGACACACACAGACACAGACACACACAGACACAGACACACACAGACACAGACACACACACCCACACAGACACACACAGACACACACACCCACACAGACACACACAGACACACACACACACACACACACAGACACTCCCTCTCTTCTCCCCATAATTTCAATGCCTTTCTGGCAAGCGCACAAATGTGCCCCCAAACCTGACCGGTTTATTACATGAATTCTCAGTGCACCTGGGCTCCACACAACAGCCAGTGTTGAGAAGCACATAGAAGAAATTACCTTTGTGTAGCCTGGAGCTGATGATACTCCATGAGAAATGACCTACGACAAACATTTTGCTGCCCTTTGAATGAGAAACCTAAACATTTAGTTTCAAACATTGCTTATGATGGAAAATAACTGGATCTGAAGAGAAAAAAGTGTGTTTACAGGAACTAGTGTTTACTTTTATGCGCACCTCCAAATATGCGTGTCTATCAGCGCAAATCTATGCTATTACCCCTGTTGTTCTGCCCTGTGGCGAACACTACTCCCCCCGTGAGCTCCACCCCATCCCCGGAGCAGGGTGCCTGCCAGGGTTAATGAGTGACTGTCGTCTCTGCTGTGAGAGAGAGGTGTGGCTCACAGCCATGTTTGTGAACTGGGCTGAGGAAAGGATAGAGCTCCTTATCCACTGAGCAAACACCAACAGTCTTGCTGTGTGGAGGAGGTGAGGGAAAATGGCTGCCTGTCTGATCCTCTGGATGACCACTACTCTCTCTCTCTCTCTCTCTCTCTCTCTCTCTCTCTCTCTCTCTCTCTCTCTCTCTCTCTCTCTCTCTCTCTCTCTCTCTTTCTCAAATATCTCTCTCTCTTTCTTTCTCACTCACTCACCCCCACTTAAGGAAATGTCACACCAAGTAAGAAATCATGTTAGTGGAGAACTGCCAGAGGTTTTATTCGTCCCTGCTGCTTCAAGGACTCGCTAATCACACACAGGTGTACACACACACACACACACAAGTGTACACACACACACACACATACACAAAAGCAGCGATTCCCAAGCTGTGAGCCGTGGACCATCCGCTAGGGTAATACAGGTGGGCCACCAAACCAATGAAGTATAAAAAAAGAATAAATATAAAAATATTCATGTGTACTGTTGGTAAATGATTATTAAAATTCTTACAAATTTTAAAATTACATTTTGCCTGGTTTTATGAGGAGTTCAGGTCGTCTTCCCGAAATGATAATCAACGATGTACATATGATTCTATGTTGCTGCCCTTCAAGCAAAGTAACAGTAAAATAGTAAGTCGGGCCCTTTTTTGTTTTTGTCAGTCCCTGTTATCTCACATGAGGTCTCGTGGGTGGTTATTTTGGGCCGAGTGTCCGGCTTGCTCCGCATGCGAGGCACAAGGCGAGCGTACGTGTGAACACTGGCTCCCTGCTCCGCCCTGCCTCGTTGCCTCGCTGTGTCACGTGTGAACACTGGCTCCCTGCTCCGCCCTGCCTCGCTGCCTCGCTGTGTCACGTGTGAACACTGGCTCCCCGCTCCGCCCTTCCTCGCTGTGTCACTTGTCTTGATGTCGGAAATAACTGTCAATACTGCGTGCCGACATCCAAGCACTGTCTCCTCTCCTGGGTGTGACCTTGTGTGGTCTTTCACCACCGTTTACCTAACATCACTTTGTTTCACAGGAAACACGTTAAACACGTCAGAAGAATTTTTGCCATACTGTTTTATGTCAGTATTAAGTTTTATCTCAGCAGTAGATGGCAGAAAATAATGTAGTCGTGGAGTGTAGCCTTTTGCAATGAAACCATTCCCCCTCTGTTCGAACCCGAACCCTAACCCTGGGTCAGCACCCAGGACAGAGTCAACATAACTGCTCATCTGTGTGTGTCAGAAATCCAGAATCTTCACCCTCATCATTACCTGTACAGTCTCACACATGAATATGTACTCTTCCATCACCACATTTTATCCTGACTCACTGCTCTGCTCATTCCAGATAAGCAGTTGGAGTTATTTTTTCATATCTCATGGAAATGTGGTGGTAGCCTTGGCTGAAGGTCTGTTGGTCTGTTCTCTCTGTGCAGGACCTGGCCGAGGACATGCATTCGATAGACAGCTGTGAGTACATCTGGGAGGCCGGGGTGGGTTTTGCTCAGTCCCCCCCCCTCAACTACATCCACGACCTCAACAGGTGAGCTAGCCGGCAGCAATCTCTCTCTCTCTCTCTCTCTCTCTCTCTCTCTCTCTCTCTCTCTCTCTCTCTCTCTCTCTCTCTCTCTCTCTCTCTCTCTCTCTCTCTCTGTCTCTGTCTCTGTCTCTGTCTCTGTCTCTCTCTCTGTCTCTCTCTCCCTTTTCCTGTAGTTCTGTCTCCACCCCTCCTTCTGGAGAGCTAGCGGGCTTATTTCTGTGTTCAGGACGGAGCTCTTGAAGCTGCTGCTGACCTGCTTCTCAGAGGCCATGTACCTGGCCCCCTCCTCCGACAGCAACATCCTCAACCCCTGGGTGACGTTCTTCAGCTCCACAGACAACAGGTAGCACGCACGCACACACACGCACGCACACACATGCAAACGCACCCCCATGATCTACGACACCTCCGTCTCCCCTCCCTCCCTCCTCCCACCCCCATCCCTCTCAGACATGCCCTGCCTCTCTTCACCTCCCTCTCAGACACGCCCTGCCTCTCTTCACCTCCCTCTCAGACACGCCCTGCCTCTCTTCACCTCCCTCTCAGACATGCCCTGCCTCTCTTCACCTCCCTCTCAGACATGCCCTGCCTCTCTTCACCTCCCTCTCAGACATGCCCTGCCTCTCTTCACCTCCCTCTCAGACACGCCCTGCCTCTCTTCACCTCCCTCTCAGACACGCCCTGCCTCTCTTCACCTCCCTCTCAGACACGCCCTGCCTCTCTTCACCTCCCTCTCAGACACGCCCTGCCTCTCTTCACCTCCCTCTCAGACACGCCCTGCCTCTCTTCACCTCCCTCTCAGACACGCCCTGCCTCTCTTCACCTCCCTCTCAGACACGCCCTGCCTCTCTTCACCTCCCTCTCAGACATGCCCTGCCTCTCTTCACCTCCCTCTCAGACACGCCCTGCCTCTCTTCACCTCCCTCTCAGACACGCCCTGCCTCTCTTCACCTCCCTCTCAGACATGCCCTGCCTCTCTTCACCTCCCTCTCAGACACGCCCTGCCTCTCTTCACCTCCCTCTCAGACATGCCCTGCCTCTCTTCACCTCCCTCCCAGACACGCCCTGCCTCTCTTCACCTCCCTGCTCAACGTGGTGTGTGCCTACGACCCAGTGGGCTACGGCATCCCCTACAACCACCTGCTGGTCTCCGACTACCGGGAGCAGCTGGTGGAGCACGCCGTCCAGATCCTCATCGTCACACTGGAGCACGAGGCCACCGTCGCCCTCCCAGATGTGGACCCCTCGGACTCCCCCTCCACCATGGAGGAGCAGGAGGTGAGACTGACCCGTCCACAGTCCTTCATACCTGGGGAAGAGTCTGGATCCTAATGGATTCATAGGTTGTGGTTGAATCCTTTGAATAGAATCCCCGTCTTGTTCTCACTGAAGATGTTCGTTCTTCCTCAGCCCGTAGGACCTGATAACCTGTTTGTGAACTACCTGTCCAGAATCCACAGAGAGGAGGTGAGAGAAGACCTAGAAGTCCTATCGAATGCTCCTCACCTTCCTGAGAGACAATCAGGAAAGGAGCTGACTGTTCTTTTGTCTCCTCGTCCTCCAGGACTTCAGCTTCATCCTGAAGGGCCTGGCTCGGCTACTGACCAACCCCCTGGTCCAGACATATCTACCCAACTCCACCAAGAAGATCCAGTTCCACCAGGAACTCCTGGTTCTCTTCTGGAAGCTCTGCGACTTCAACAAGGTTTTTGAGCGCTAACTCACTGTTTTTACTCACAACACGACCCAAACAAGTTTGACGTTTTTTTTAAACCTTTTTTTTTAATTTGTTTACATGGACATTTTTTTTCTTCCACATCTTACCTCCTCCACCTAAACGCTTCCCAACAGCTGTGGTCATGGAGGAAGGTTCCCACAGCTTGTTATGGAAAGGGAAAGTTATTCTTGTGGTTGTGTTTTCTACTGTTATGTAGTGAAGGCAGCGTGAGTAGCATTGACTCATGTGTAGAGCACAGCTGCGTTGGAGGGCTGCCCTTTCTCTTGAACTGGGACAAACTAACTGCATCGCTGCCATCTGGGACTGAGGGGAGCCTGCCTCTGGCACTGTGGCATGCTCATTGTTTGAGCAATCCTGCATTTTGATGACATGACGGATGTTTTCATAAAGTCTTGAGTTTCCTCGTTCAGGGTCAGGAGAACATTAAGTCAACGCCTTTCAACCTCTCAGTCAACAGGATTTTTTTTTTTTTTTTTTAGCTCAGGGCATTTTATTGAGTTCCACTGTTCTCAGTCCCAGGCCTGGGATACAGTAGAATGGGCAAGCTCACCACTATGTGTGTGCTTGTGTGTGTGTGCGTGTTTGTGTTTGTGTGTTTCAGAAGTTTTTGTTCTTTGTGCTGAAGAGCAGCGATGTACTGGACATCCTGGTCCCCATCCTGTTCTACCTAAACGACGCCAGAGCGGATCAGTGTGAGCCACGCTGCACTCTCTCTGACTCATAACGTCATACTGTGTGTGTGTGTGTGGCACGTTTCTGTGTGTGTCTGGCCTTGACCGTGAGCCCATCTTGCCCATCTTGCCCACCTGCAGCCTGCGTGGGCCTAATGCACATCGGTGTGTTCATCCTGTTGCTGCTCAGCGGAGAGAGAAACTTTGGCGTGCGTCTGAACAAGCCGTACTCTGTCCGGGTGCCCATGGACATCCCTGTGTTCACTGGGACTCACGCTGACCTCCTCATCGTGGTGAGTTACTCCTGGACCCTCCACAGGCCTGTCTCACACTGTGTCGTCTAGGAAGGTTTCCTCCATTTTCTTTCCTCCTCTAGTGAGTTTTTCTGTCAGTTTTTCCTTGTCTTCCTTGAGGGTTTGAGGTTGGCTGAGGGGCAGTTCTATGGGCATGTGTGAAGCCCTCTGTGACATTGCTTGTAAAAAGGGCTATACAAATTGATTTGATTTGAGATGGAAGTGAAATTTGAGAGGAGTATTGTTCTAAATGCGTCCAAACTATTATTGCCTAGATCTTCCACAAAATCATCACCAGTGGTCACCAACGGCTGCAGCCCCTGTTTGACTGCCTGCTCACCATCATCGTGAACGGTGAGGATCTTAATGAAACACTCCCGTTGCCTCCTGGTGGCTGAACATGTACACTGCAGTGTCCTGAGCGTACACGCTGTTCCCATGCCCTCCACAGTGTCTCCTTACCTAAAGAGTCTGTCCATGGTGGCAGCCAACAAGCTGCTCCACCTCCTGGAGGCGTTCTCCACCACCTGGTTCCTCTTCTCCACCTCCCAGAACCACCACCTGGTCTTCTTCCTCCTGGAGGTCTTCAACAACATCATCCAGTACCAGTTTGATGGTAAGTTGTTTGCTGGTCCTTGTTGTTGCCGATGCGGATATGTAATCACACTTTAGTGCTTTAAGGTGTGTAGCTCTGAATTTGTTAACGGAACATCTGGTGTGTAGTCAGTCAGATGTCTCCATGGAGGTTGTGCTTTCCACAGAGTCCATAGAGACTGATTTTCTCATCTGTTGAGCGTCTTTTGTCTTTCAGGTAACTGTAACTTGGTGTATGCCATCATCCGCAAGCGCAGCATCTTCCACCAGCTCGCCAACCTGCCGTCCGACACGGCGTCCATCCAGACGGCTCTGCAGAAGAAGAAGAAGACAGCAGCCTCCGGCATGTCCCGCACCTCCTCCCAGGAGATCAGCTCCATGGAGGGCTCTCGCCCCGCCATCCTGGCTGAGCCAGGCACCCTCAAAGCCAGCCTGGTGGCCACACCAGGTAGACTCTGCTGTTCTCAACGCACATAGGGTGTTCAGGGTCCGGCTGTGCTGACCTTGAACCAAGTCCTATCTCTCAGTTGATACCGGTTATTTGAGGCGTTCGGTTTTGGTTTGCTTTTCAGAGGTCGTGAGAAGTGTTTGTATTCATAGCGTGGGTGATGTTTTGACCGTGCAGGTATCGACAAGCTGACAGAGAAGACTCAGGTGTCTGAGGACGGCACCCTGGTTGCTCTGCAGCACAGCCGCTCTCCCCCGAACGCGGCTGCCGACCACAGCCGCTTTCCCACGAACGCGGCTGCCGACCACAGCGGGATCGCGGCGCCCAGCGACACCGAGTCCAACTCGGAAAGAGAGAACGACGTAAGGACGACTCTGAGAGGGTTCTCTGTGAGGGATGGCAAGGTTTTTACCGACCACGTTGTGAAACGGGGCGTGTCTTCTTGTTTTCCTGTCAGGAGATCTTCCAGTCAGGGTCAGCGACGCCCAGAAGTCGCATGTCCAGTGTCTCGTCATCGACCACATACTGGAGCCCCTCCCCAGACTGGGTGAGATATGCCGCCCCGTTAATATGCGGCTCTTACCTCTGAGAAGCCTGGTCAAAAGAGGATTTAGAAGTCGTACGATGTTGAACATTGCTGACCAGGTGTGATGTGCTGTGTCAGGTGCTCTCCTGGAAGACCAAGCTTCCTCTGCAGACCATCATGAGGCTGCTACAGGTCCTGGTTCCTCAGGTGGAGAAGATCTGCATAGACAAGTAAGAGACAAGACCCTGCTGTTCCTCCAGGGGGCGCTGGGCCAGGAGAGAGGATCAGACAAGGTTGTGGGGCTTCCATCTGTGGTGACGAACATCAGAAACAGAAAACCGTCCCGTAGAACAGCTTGACGGGAGAGTGATGTGTGTGTGTGTGTGTCTGGTTATCCTCTCAAGGGGTTTGACGGATGAATCGGAGATCCTGAAGTTCCTCCAGCATGGAACGCTGGTGGGCCTCCTCCCTGTTCCTCACCCCATCCTCATCAGGAAGTACCAGGCCAACGCTGGCACCGCCATGTGGTTCCGCACGTACATGTGGGGAGTCATCTACTTACGGTGAGCTAAATCTGGTCTAACCCTAACCCTAGCCCTAACCCAAACCCTAGCCCTTTAGATCACCAGAACAATCACAAAAATGAAGTATTCAACTCCTATTTTAAACGTATTTAAAATAGTTATTTGGATTTGATTAAATTGTCATCGCACCCCCTTCAAGGCCATAAAGTGAACACTAGTACACTCTATGTGAAGACTGGACTAACTCATGCTGATCCCTAGAAGAAAATAATTCAATGGAAACTGTATTTGTACTTGTTTATTCCATTGTGTATCAGTCACTCTGTAACCTAAACACGTCAGTTGGTCTTTATTGGGTCTGACACCTGCTGAATCCATGCCGCGAACTGCTTTGCGGTTGTCATGGTACTCCTCTGGAGAATTTGAACAATCACATTTTTTTTTCCTTCCTTCCTTGTGCTCCTGTTGCCACAGAAACGTGGATCCCCCAATCTGGTATGACACGGATGTCCGACTCTTTGAGATCCAGAGGGTTTAGCTGAGATAAACAGGACCTGTGCAGCTTGTATTAACTGACTCTACCAGCACCATCCTCCCAGCTGAACTGAAGTCTGAATGAGGGCAGGGTTAGGATGCGCAGGAGGACTGATGATTACAAGTGCCACTTCTGTACAGAAATGAAAATACTTCTTCATTTATACTTTTCTTTCCCCCCCATCGGAAACAGTGTAAACTGTCAAACAACTTTTACTACATGCAGCTTAGTTTTCTTTCGACGGTTGTCAAGTTGGAAAATGTGAAGTCACCCATCAATTCTGTCCTCTTCTTTCAACTCACTGTTGTATCTTCCCACCTATTTGCCAAACACAAACAGTAGCTGTGGTTTCTAAATGCTTACAGTTGACTGTTTTTCAGATTGAATAGAAGATTTACTGCACATAGTTTCATCGTTGTCTTTTGATATATTTTTATGAGTGACTATCTCTCATTTTCTTTCATCTATGAGAAGATCATTTTTTTTGTGTTTGTAAAAAGAGAAGTAAGAACCTGACAAGTTGACAAGTTTCTTGAACCTGTCACCTGGGTGACAGCGGAGGTGACCTGACAGGCCCTTCAGTGTTCTACTGTCTGAGAAAAGGAGGGTCATTGTGAACTTAATCATTTGTATAAGCATTAGGTTTTTGTGTTCTTAAGAATGTCAATAATTCCTAAAGGAGGGAGAGAGGAGGAATGTGGCAAAGAATGATTGTTTCACCAATGATTGTACACAAACATTGTGTCATGAATATATTTGTGAAATACAATGTACAATACATTAAATAACGTGTCATTATCACTTGTAGCACGTAATATTACTTTTTCTTTGAGTAAGAATTTGGTCCAATGTTAACTAGTAATTACTTAAAAAAAATGTTTTTTTAAATTTTTAACATTTTTCAACATTTCACATTCAGATAAAGTGACCCTCCCTCCAGTAGGGGTCAATGTGGTGTGGTGTTCAGGCAGTGATCAACAGCTCCACCAGGGCTCCCACAGAGTGCATCCTGTAGAAGACTCCCAAGGGCTGGCCCAGGTTGACTAGCACGAACCAGGAAGTGAACCCAAAGAACTTCTTCCCCAAACCGTTCTCAAACTGGGGGTTGGCCCCGAAGGCAGGGATGACCCACAGCTGAGCATGGGGACAGATCAGAGAGGAAACATATGTGTAGTTAAGTCAGGTGTCTGCAGGGGTGCAGATGGGATTTTTGAACTGGGGGGGACCAAGCTGTCAGCAAATGATTCCAACTCAATTAGTTATTTTGTGTCAATCACGTGTCAATCACGCACCAAAACTTCATGCCCTCTGCAAATGTTTTATTTAAACATTTGCTGATCTCAGCAGGATGTAAATTATTACAAATATAACAATGTGTATGTAAACGGTATAAAGTATAAACACTTAAACAATAGATTTACATAAATAAAATAAGTATAGCCTTCATAGCATGAAATGTGAAATGAAATTTACGCTTTAAATTAAATATTCGGAATTCCCTCTGCAAGTATGACTTTTCTTTGTAATTGTTTTTCCAATAATAAACCAAATTTATAAAAAAAAAGAATTCCCTCTGCAGCCAAACAAATTTACCCTCTAGAGGCAGACTCAATAGGTCCCAAAAACATTTCTCCTCCTTTCATTTCCCTGAAGATATTGCTGGGCTGTCTGTCTTGTCTGTCCAGTTTGTCAAGTATGTCTTGGTGAATATGGCACACAGCAATGCCATTGAGCCTTTTTTGTGTCGTGGTTGATCGCAACCAATAGGTTAATGAAAGGGAGCGAGCCAAACATTTCAATTTTAACCAGCCAAACGAACGGGGTTACTAACGTCATCTCCATGACAAACAGGAAGACGCCAAGCCTAAAAGCACAAACGCCGGCTCCAAAAATACTTTAAATAAGCATAATACACTTTGCTTATTTAAGCGAAGTGTATTGCGTTACACACGCTAATACAAGCTAACATCGCTAACATTGCCTAATCAGCTGTGCAGTTATGAACTGATGCTTGTCGCCTTACATAGGGAGAGTGGTGGGGACGGATCGGGGTCACTAGGAATCTGGGGGGGACATGTCCCTCCAGTCCCCAGTGCCATGGGTGTCTGTAGGAGTCAGATGGCTGAGCGGTTAGGGAATCGGGCTATTGATCAGAAGGTTGCTGGTTTGATTCCCGGCCGTGCCAAAATGACGTTGTGTCCTTGCGCAAGGCACTTCACCCTACTTGCCTCTGGGGAATGTCCCTGTACTTACTGTAAGTCGCTCTGGATAAGATGACTAAATGACAATGTAAATGTTAACTAAATGTGCTTGCAAGGATAGGATATGATCACTGATGACCTCCAGCCACTCAACACCCCCCTTCCCCTCCCCCCATCACCACCACCAGACACACACACACACACACATACACACACACACACAGGGACTGTACCATGATGTTTGACAGGATGAGAAAGGCACAGATCTCCTGCATGGCCCTCTTGGTCCAGGGTGCTTTGCCTCCCCCTCCCTGCTTCTCAGCTGGTGGGGGAGAAGCACTTCCTCCCGCTGCCATGCAGATGTCTATTGATGGACTGACTTCGCTCATTTCCCCGTTGTCTTTCCGTTTCAGCTTTGGGACACAAGAAGGGTTGGACGTGAGCATCACTCACCTCATTTGGATAGTCTTTATACATATATATATGTTTAGATGTTGTCACATGATGTAAAAACAATATATATATATATATATTTCCCATGACCTGTCATCCAGCTGGGAATACTTGCCTTGAATATGCTGCTTCTCTTTCTTTCTTTGCTTTTGGCGAGGGCCAGACTGGGGTGTCTGTGGAGGCCCTCGATGATGAAGATGTTCTGGAGCAGGAGCTCCAGCAGGCTGAGGAGGGAGTAGGCAAGGTCCAGGCTTCCCAGGGCCCCGCTAGGCCCCAAAGCCAGAGCAGCCACCACGCAAAAGTACGACAGGCCCAGCTGGCCCAGGGCGGCTCCCACCAGGAGAAGCACGTCCAGGCTACGCGTGGGGTTGTGCCCTCCCTCGGTGGCTCTCCTCTCCAGCTTGTGGACCAGCATGCCAGCCAGGCAGCAGATGGACATGACGGGCATCACAGCCAGATGGTAGCCATAGAATATGAGGAAGGCATTGGTACGGTGCTGGCGTTGGCCAACCCACACTTGATACAGGACGAAGGAAGTCACCCCCGCTACGAGGACCAGAAAACCCAGCAGGGGGCCGAACAAGATCCCACCCTCGCGAACGATGTGTAGGGTCAGCTTCTGGCCGTGAGGTGGGTGGGGGCCAGGACTCACCCTCCGACCCACGTTCTTCCACATGACGTAGAGCATGCAGCCAGCCATCAGATAGAACTCTATGTTGAAGGGGTACAGGACTTCGTAGCCTTTCCGGAACACAAGGCAAACTGCACTCGCACTGCACTTGCATAGGGTTGCATTGATCACACCTGCCATTTAAACATAGTTTAACGAAATGTTTCATAAGCAAGACAGCCTGTGACAGGATTTCATGCATATCCTTTTGTAAGTTGTAATTGTCTTTTCTGATACGTGTATGGGACTGAATGGGACTGAATGGGGGGAATCTTGAATGTTCAGGACAAGGCTGAAGATCTACCATTCTGTACTGTTGGTTTCTACTCCAACCGCAGTTGAAACAAACATGATTCAACTTGTCACCCAGCAAATGATTAGAACCAGGCGTGCAGGATCAGGGTTAAAGCGAAAACCTACAGGATGGTAGCTTGCCAGGAACAAGATTGAGGATTCCAGCCTTGGTATAGAAGCCTACCTGAGAACATTGGAATGCGATATGAAGTGTTAGTAAAATCATCTTCGTCATAATCATCCTTTTCTAACTCAATCTCCTGGTGCACTGTGTCTTCTGAGATGGCATGTAGCCACAGCAACAGGTCTGCACTGAGGGTCACCATGAGGCCAGACCTAGTCGACCATGAACACACACACACACACACACAAACACACACAAACACACACACACACACACACACACACAAACACGCACACACACACACACACACAAACACACACACACACAAACACACACAAACACACACACACACAAACACAAGGACAAACAGGCACAGTTCATGCAAATGTCCATTGATTCCTTGTAAATAGTCAAAATCAAAAGGAAATAACACCAGCTGGGGGTCACATATGTGTATCACGTGATGCACGAGGCACCTGGTTATGATCTTGTGCTTGTGAATGCAATCTTTGGAATGAGCCCAGATAAAATACATCTGCAGAGTGAACACAGAAGAAGACATTAGCCACAGTCCCTCAAGAGGATAAAGGGAGAGGGTGTGAAAGCACAGACGCTTGACGATCCTCACCTGCAGCCCCAGGAAGGGAGCCTCCACAAAAGGGAAGATCACTTTAGCAGCTGGAGAACACTCCTTCATCAGGACGGCGTAGCCCATCCTGAAGACATGCAGCAGGAGACTCAACACAGCAAAGAGCAGGAGGACCACTGGCACGGGGAAGTCAACAGGAAAAATACCTCAATTAATTTGATAAACATTATGACAACAAAATGTTTTGGAAAACCAACTAGCGGCATTTACAGGTGCTAGGCTGTTTCTGACCGACCTTTATCATCTCTGGAGCCGGCGCTGTGCAAAGTTCTTAATGAACACAGTTCAGTGCCCTCCCTTGCCAGGTCATGGGTGTGTTGACACAAATGGTACGCCTACCTCTGATGGGCGCACCCCCAGCATGGTGGTCTTTGTGTGGGGATCTCCCCGGTTTCTTCCTGGCCCACAGCAGGTACCACAGCATCCACCCCATGCTGAGTCCCATCAGGAGCAGTATGAACACCAGAGGCTCCTGGTGCTTCAGACCCTCTGGGTTGAAAGCCTGTCCAGCCACCAGCGCTGCCCCCAGCAGCACCACGTTGAGGCCCAGCAGCCCAGAGATGAGCCGCCTCCCGCTGGGAACCCACACCAGGACTGGGTCTCCGTCTGGGTCCGAGTGCCCCTCGCTCCTGGGATCTTCCTCGTCGTGCAGGTCCTTTCCCCAGGACACACCCGCCTCTGAAACCATGATTTCAGCTTTTAGCACCGGGTCACGTCTCCAGTTCTTTACCGGTCCTCCCTTCGTTTCCACGCTCCCCCCGGTCTCTCTACACTACTCTTTCTCTCACACACTCAGTTCGTAGGTGGCTTTCACACACTCTCCTTGACCTTCATAGTGACAATCGTGAACCTGAATGAGTCTCAGTCCATTGAATAATGGCATGTGTACTTTAGAGCCTGTGGAAACATAGTCCCCTTCAGATTCAAGTGTTTACACCCGCCCACACAAGGTGTGGGTGTGATCTATTAATCTTGGCGCACCTTTGAAACTAAGGACTTGAGTTGTGTACCTTTCTGCATAGATAACATTTGTATTTTTGGTTCAGTCAGTTGCCTGGTTGAGCAGTTGATCAATCAGTTAGTTGATCTGATACCCCAATGCTGTTAGCTTGTATGGGGTTCCCTGTAGGAATAGTACAATACGAGAGGAATAAGTGTTTTGTTTGAGACACGCTAAAGGAACAACCACATTAATACAGTCTGCACCAGTCACCGACGTCAATGCCGCATACCATTATCAATGACAAGTGGTTGATAAAGATAATCAGGAAGTCACTGTAACTTACCGTTGAAACACTTTTGAGTTGCAATGTTGAAATCACCCTCCCTCCCCCAGCTCACAAATATATTGAAACCAAATGATAACAAAACTAAGATAAATACTTTTCAAAATGATCAAATAAATAAAAGCCTCACATTGTAGATAAACACAAATATGCTGTTTTAAGAAGTTGAGTCAGGCCTATATTTCAACAAATTCCACAGATGCAAATTATATACAGTTTTGCATGTTTTATATAAGCGAAACACTTTTTGATCTGATTAAATTTCGTCTGTCTTCACAATCCATGAACATTATTTGACAGAATGATTAAGGTGATCTCTAGTTTAATTCGTAATTTATTGTAACCAAACAAACGAATCAAAACAAGTGAAATGTCACTTTTCTTTATTAGAACGATCATTGACGGTGCAGATTTCAGGGGCTGGGAAGTAGGCGTACTCATTTCCCATCACCCCCCTGTTTGACAACTAGACCGGGGCTGTGTGTGTCCTTGGCAACCGCGCAGGTTACTTGTTGTGGTCCCTGCCTCCGCGAAAAAACAAACAGCGACTATCGGACGCGGCGTCCTGGATAAACTTGCCCCAAGTGGAGGGCAAGCTCGCAGCCAATGGATGCTTTTCAACCGGACCTGAGGCTGGCTCGGGGCCGTGGGCCGTGGGCACAATGAATGACCGGTACCACCGGGCGGCCCGGGACGGCTACCTGGATTTACTGAGGGAGGCTACACGGAAAGAGCTGAACGCGCCGGATGAAGATGGAATGACACCGACGTTGTGGGCCGCTTACCACGGCAACCTTGATGCGTTACGGCTGATTGTGGGAAGAGGGTAAGTTGCACGCGGATAAACATATTTTGCATCAACGTCGTTAAGACTATTAAACACCTGCAGCCCTTAAACATATATTTACCTCTAATATGCTGTCAACCCAATTCATCCCAACAATGTCTCGGCTTGTCATTTTCGCGCGCCAGTGCGCACAACGTGGATAACAACTTGGTAGCGCGTGTCCCAATAGGTAGGTCATAGTACTACGATAGTAGGATCAAGTAATGCATCCTTGACACATATTATGCAATATATTACATTGTTTTAGTCAACATTTTACTATCAGAACTTATCGAAACATTACATTACATTTTTGTTTCCAACGTGGAAATGTCCTGTAGGGGTTGCACGGAAAACAGTATGACCTACACTAAAAAGTAAAGTCAGTATTTGTGTGTGTATTATAACGATACGTGAAGTATCTAAAGAAACACATGTATACGTGTTCTTTCAGTCTAATCCTTTGTGCCAGTTCAGGAATTAATGCAGTCTCTGCTCCCATCACCGCCTCAGATCCCTGCTAGGAGATAGATGGACTATTTTCCATTTTAACAGCCTTGAAAGGTCACTGGTAGGAGGATGACCTACCAAACACACACACACACACACTCATACTCTCCCATTCTCTCTCTCTCTCTCTCTCTCTCTCTCTCTCTCTCTCTCTCTCTCTCTCTCTCTCTCTCTCTCTCTCTCTCTCTCTCTATCTCTCACCCACACACACATTGACGATGGGTCGGATTGTGATATGAAAGCCATCACATAAGATCTCTCACGGGTAATAAATCTGATTTGATTGTGAAACAGCAGCCGTTTAATAGCGATCCATTTCTAAAAGACCCTATTCCTCGCCCCGTATTGTAACTAACAACAAGGCTCCACTGAAAGATAGTGCTTACAATCCTCAGGCCCACACAGAACACAAACAGATCTAAGATTCGGGTGTGCACGTATTCCCTAATTAGTGGGCTGCACACTGTATGACACAATACATTCTCAATGGGGAAACAGGAGGGAAAACCGGATCCTTGGGCAGAAGCAGTAAGACTATATTCTGGTCCGATAAGTTTGAGCTACCCCTTCAGTCGAATCCCATTTGTGTGAGTGTGCCATATCAGCTCTGTCTTTTGTTTAAGGTTTGGAGTGCTGGACAAAGCAGGATTGGAAAGGTATAAGATTAACTACCTATTGTAATAGCTGCATGAAAGCCCTGCTGTGGCCTAAACCCCCTGAGAATCAGAAATGAGGCTGTCTGCCGGTGTAATGGCCCCTGTATGTCACAGCCCCTGTGAAGGGTTCATAAGGCGTGCAATAAAGAGAGGGGCGGTCGAGGCCGATGGCGGCGAGGGAGAGTGGATATTGGGAAAGGAAAGGTCACCATGATGGATTGGTCGTCTAGGAAACACAATGGTCCCTGGAGGTTACACACACTGACGGTGTCAGAAACTGTGCAGGAGATCCATGGAACTGTCAAAAGGTAAACAAAAGCTTTCCACCACAGAAGTGACAGTTTTTTCCAAGTGGATTTAAAAAAAGACTTCAGAAACTAAATCTTATGAGGTATATTCGGTGCGAGAGTATTTTGTAACAGACCAACATTAATTCTGGACCTGTGAGGGGAGTGATATTCATTTTGCAACAGCATGGTCCGCTACTTCTACAGTGTTTCCCATAGGTTTACAGCTTTGGGGGGGGGGGACGACCATGCAGAGACAGAAATGACATGCCGCCATGTAAATAAGATAAGTAACATAAGGTCATTTAGTTTATTTAATAAAAGAGCAAGCTATAGACCTGTTTTATAGGAAAGGTAACCTTAAATGACTTATTTTGGGATCGGGCGCTATATATAAAATACATTTGATATATATTTTATTTTATTTATTACGTTATTTTATTTTTTAATTTATGTTTTATTAACTTGACCTTCCAGGTGGGGTGGGGGGTGCCGTTGGGGGGGCGGGGCGCCCCCCTAATATAATGGTAGGGGAAACACTGTTCTATACGACGCCAAGGAGGATGGGAACTGTAGTTGTTGTGTAAGACTATGGCAGAGCTGTTTGTAGTCAGATTACTGTTTGTGACAAGAAGGTGTGATTCCCTCACAGGGGTCTTTCTTAGCGTTTCTCTAATTATTAGAAACATTATCCATTAAGTATACAAGGAAGTAAATTACAAAAATTACAAAAATCTACAAACAGTACTGTTAATGTCAGGTATATCAGGAAGTTTGAGAAACATGAATCTTTGTGTTCATGTGCTTGATGTCAAAGGCCCTTGCAGAGACAGGCGTACTGCTGGGGTCTGCTCTAAGGTTTCAAACAGGAAGTTGAAATCAGGGTTAACGTCAGAGGGGGTGACCTCATGCTTTTGGTCGTAGCGTCTCTGGGTGTGTGTGAAAGATGGGCCTCAGTGTGTGTGTGTGGTGAATAATGCATGGTCACCACTGTCATGTTTCACCTGCAGTTCTTCAATTATTGATCACACCTGAGCTAGGAGCCAGGTTGTCGGCGCGGGGGGTGAGACAGGAAGTGACAGGCCTCGATCCCCCGACTAGGAAGTGAAATTAAGTCATCATCTTACTGTTAACACCTGAGTAGCCTATTACATCACATGTATATGGGAATTAGATTGGATACGTTCGTTAGCATGCAGGATAGCTTGTTATCACACAGTGGTAGTCAGCCAAGCCAATGAGTCATTTTTCTTCCTGAGTTCAGGGTTAAATTAAAGAGGACATCTCTAAGTCTATCTCCATGATGACAGCAGCAGTGGTGGTCCAATAGTCTGGGCAGCTACACACTGATTGGTTAACGCACAACTCCAGGTCTGGGCAGCTACACACTGATTGGTTAACGCACAGCTCCAGGTCTGGGCAGCTACACACTGGTTAATGCACAGCTCCTGGTCTGGGCAGCTACACACTGATTGGTTAACGCACAGCTCCTGGTCTGGGCAGCTACACACTGATTGGTTAACGCACAGCTCCAGGTCTGGGCCCGTACTGCCAGATGTCTGGTGGTGTCGGGCAGATGGGTGACTGGTGCCTGGCATGCTGTGGAGGCGCTGGGGATGGCTTCCCTGAGCTGCCTGGCGAGTCCTGGCTCTCAGCTGGGCCATCTGGCTGTCTGGGGATGCAGCCTGGTCCAGGGTCAGAGGGATGCCAGCTAGGATGTATCCAGAGATGGGTGCAGGTTGGTGGGGGCTGGTTACCGGGACCGGCATGGTGTGGGCCAGCCGGGTTGTATTTATATGACATTTTTAGCGTGTTTATGCATTATGTATTTGTTGCCTTTCTTTATTTCTTTATTTAGGTTAATACTTATTTTTTTAAATGTGTCTTTTGTGCTTGTAAAGGTCATGTGGTTTATCTAGTGATAACTGTGAATTAACATAATGTCACGCCAAAAAATAAATAAAAGTATTTGTATTTAAAAAGATTTTTCTTGATTTCTCCACTAATTCTCCATCCACCTCTCTGCCACCTCTCCTCCTCTCTCCAGCGGTGACCCGGACAAATGTGACATCTGGGGCAACACGCCTCTCCATCTGGCCGCTGCCAACGGGCATCACAACTGCCTCTCCTTCCTGGTGTCCTTCGGTGCCAACGTGTGGTGCCTGGACAGCGACTACCACACCCCGCTGGACATGGCCGCCTCCAAGAGCCACATGGACTGCGTCCGCTACCTGGACTCCATCGCTGCCAAGCAGATCACCCTCAACCCCAAGCTGGTGAGCAAGCTGAAGGACCGGGCGTTCCGCGCGGCCGAGCGCAGGATCAAAGACTGCGTGAAGCTTCAGAGGAAACACCACGAGCGCATGGAGAGGAAGTTCCTGAAGGAGGCTTCGGACGCCATGAGCTTCTCCAGCTACAACAGCAGCAGCACGATGGGTCGAAAGCTGCCCCAGTTCAACACCGTCACCTCCAACATGCCATACTCGCAGGTTTGGCCTCTCGCAAATCACTCTCTTGTAATCACACTCTCTAGGGGATGTTATACGTAGACCCACACAGTCTATAGAAGCATTTAATATATTCTTTGTCTATACTGTATTCCCATCCTTACAGTCTAGTTTCATAAAGGTTTATCTAAGGTTTCCTCAAGCGATGGGCTGCTCGGTTTTCTTTACCTCTTTGTCAATCGCCTCGTTTGATTTACATTTAGTAGACGATCCAGAGCGACTCACAGTAAGTAAAGGGACATTCCCCCGAGGAAAGTAGGGTGAAGTGCCTTGCCCAAAGATACAACGTCATTTGCACGGCCGGGAAATCGAACCGGCAACCTTCTGATTAATAGTCCGATTCAGCCTTCTGACCACCCACCATCTGATTTTCCTCAGGCCACGCTGCACTCCACAGCCAAGGGCAAGACCAAGATCCAGCGGAAGCTTGAGAAGAAGAGACAGGTGGACGGCACCTTCAAGATCTACGAGGACGGCCGTAAGAGCGTGCGCTCCCTCTCAGGCCTCCAGCTGGGCAGCGACGTCATGTTCCTCAAGCAGGGCACCTACGCCAACTCCAAGGACCGCTCGCGCCTCAACATCCGCGACATGTTCCCCCGCGGGAACCATGACGACGACGACGCCGACACCATTTCGCGAGCCCTCAGCGACCCGGGCCTCCATGAGGCGGCTTACTCGGAGATCAGCAGCGATTCGGGCCGAGACTCGCTGTTCACCCGGCCTGGTCTGGGCACCATGGTGTTCAGGAGGAACTACGTCAGCGGGGGTCTGTTCGGCATGGGGGGCCGGGACGAGGGCAGCGTGGTGGGCAGCGAGCCGGTGGGGAGGGCGCCCAACGTGCGCCTGCGCGGGCGTCTTCCCCGGCGCTCGCCCAGCCTGGACGAGGACAGCATCGGCAGTGCCCTGAGCCTGCAGGAGAGGAACAGGCAGGAGCTGCCCTGGGAGGAGGCCGACGTGGGGCTGGACGAGGAGCAGGAGCCCGAGGGCAGGCCTCTGGAGACCTTCTTGGCCTCCCAGAGCATGGAGGAGTTCATGGCCATCTTCAGGAGGGAGAAGATCGACTTGGAGGCCCTGCTGTTGTGCTCCGACCAAGACCTCACCAGCATCCACATCCCCCTGGGCCCCAGGAAGAAGCTGCTGGACGCCTGCAGGAGACGGCTGGATGCCCTGGACGAGCCGGACGCCATGGAAGACACGCAGCTCTGAGGTTCTCTAGCCCCCCTCTGGATCATCTTCTCTATCAGCCAAACATGACTTGTCACATGTGACTAGTCACATGACTAGTCACATGGACTACGTGGAGATGTGTGTACACCCTCAGCTGTAATGTTGTAACGTTTTGTCAGTTTGTCTTTAATCTGTACAAACAGGGACATAGACTGGTTAATGGGGACATCTAGTGGACAGTTACAGAACTGTTACCAGCCTGTGATGAGGATAAATTAAAAGTAGATTTTATTCAACATTACACTTAACATTTAAATTGATGTGTGTTTGTTTATATATAGCTATATATATATATATACTGTATATATACTGTATATATATTCTTATGTTCATATTATAATATGATTTATAATAATAACCTGATAATGATAACAGGCTGGTATAGGCTGGTATCTCGCTAACTCCCAAATCCTGCTTCGTAGACCTCTGTTTTGAGATAATGGTAAAATAGTATTAGCTTTTTATTTGGAAACCATAAACGCATACATATGTCCTGGGGAGAACTAAAATGATTATCACTTTGTTACATCAGCAAATATTGTTAATCATTTTAATATATTTAGTTTTACATTATGTAAGTTGTTCATAATTTTTTTTCCAAAGTTTTGTTATATTTATATTGACTTAAGTTATTGTACAGTTTTTACAATTATCTTGACGATTGATACAACAGGACCCAAACAACACATTGACCTTGTCCATTGACCACATTCTGAGTGTATCTGTGTAAAACAAACATTGAGTGTATCTGTGTTAGTCGTAGTGAAGACCCTGTGAGGGGTGTGTGAGATGATCTGGGTTCTAACGAGCACCTTGTTATCTGTAGTTACGGCGCCAGTGTACTGTTTCACAAGATGTCCGCAGAGTGCACTTGAGAGTATGACTGCATGAATGTGCATTTTAATGTGATTCAACAAGGCTGACATCCAGTGAAAAACTTTTGGAATAAAAAAACTTTTGATGTTTCCACAGATTCATGGGAGTTCATTACAGAAATGTTAGGGTTATCATCTAACATGTTATATGACTATCCATAAAAGTTTCTATTTTCATTATCTGTAGACTGTGGGCAATCTCAGAACCTCACCACAAGACCTAGTACCACAAATTCTCCAGATGCTAACGCCCCCATTTACAGTATTTTTGGATAACACTATGACCTGTCAGTTCATATAACTGTGAAATCCACAGTTATATCCTCACTGATATGAGTACAATCACCAGACGAGCTGTGGGTGGCCAGAAAGGTGGCATTGTTCATTCCACTCTGAATCCAACCTCCTTTTTGCTGAAATACTCAATCTCTCTCTCTCTCTCTCTCTCTCTCTCTCTCTCTCTCTCTCTCTCTCTCTCTCTCTCTCTCTCTCTCTCCCTCCTCTCTCTCTCTCTCTCTCTCTCTCTCTCTCTCTCTCCTCTCTCTCTCTCTCTCTCTCTCTCTCTCTAATATCACTGCTGAACAGTCAAGGCGCCCTGCCAACAATGCTGGGGCCCCCTCGCACGAAAAACACTGCACACTCTCTCTTTCTCTCTCTCTTTTTCTCTTTCTCTCTCTCTCTCTCTCTCTCTCTCTCTTTCTCTCTATCTCTCTCTTTTCATCTCCAGAACCCTGGCTGTGCTCTCTCCAGCCTTAGCAACCAGGGAAGATGAATGCTGAGAGCAAAGCAGCCACTTCTAATCCCCCACCCTCCCCTCTCTCTCGAGCCCCAGCCCAGTTCCCACATTTTCCCCCTCTGTTTTTTCCAAACCCCAGCCAAGGTTATATGAATGAGAGAGGGAGGGGGTGAGAGAGAGAGAGAAAGAGAGAGAGAGGGAGGGGGGGAGACGTGAGGGAAAAGAGAGGCGACGTGACAAGAAGTGCATACAGTATGCATGAGCGACCGTGCTGAAGAGAGAGAGAGAGAGAGAGAGAGAGAGAGACACAGAGACAGAGAGAGAGAGAGAGACACAGAGAGAGAGAGAGAGAGAGAGAGAGAGGGGGGGGGAGGGGGGGAGAGAGACAGAGAGAGAGAGAGGGAGAGACAGAGAGAGAGAGAGGGAGAGACAGAGAGAGAGAGAGAGGGAGAGAGAGAAAGGGGGAGGGAGAGGGAGGGACCAGCACTATCGATTCTTCAGCTGAGCATCTGCAGTCTAGGGTCAGTGTGTGTGTGTGTGTGGGACATTATGTAGCTGCGTTGGTGTTGTTAGGCTGTATTATCTGTTCGACAGCCTTGGGTTTATTATCCAACCAGGCGTTGCCAGAGCAAGCTGATAAGGAGACAGAGAAGAAAGAGAGAAGAGCTCCAGTTGTTGGGGAAGTGAAAGAAGCAGAGTCTAAGACCAAGAGGACGTCTTCCTGATCCGGACCGCGCTTCCCTGCTCCGCTGACCCAACTGAGACTGTGCATGCTGGCTACAATGTGCAGGCTCTCCATGAAGATCGGCTGCTTGTGAGTCCTGTGCCGTTACGCTGTCGCCTTCATCTCACTTTTGTTGTCAGTCAGAACACCAGGGCAACCGACATGCAGAACGTACCGGAAGAGTGGAGGGAAAGAGGGAGCCGCGATGGCGGAGAGGAGATGGGAAGCAAGCCCTGGGAAGGGGAGCCTCTGCTCCAGAGAGACCGCAGCAGGGGACCCTCGGGGGGAACAGGGCGCAGCTCTGACGAGGGCCAGGAGGAGAGACAAAGGGGACTCCGGGGGGGAGGAGGGGGGGGGAGACGCGGGGGAAGGGACCGGAGGAGTCGGACAGGGAGTCCCTGATGATGGAGCTTAGCCGGCTGTGCAGAAGACGGTGAAGGAGAGCAGCTGGTGGGAGAGGAGGGGCATCGACTGCGCCATCCTGGCTGGGGGATTTCTGTGCCTCCCTCTGGGTGAGTGGAGCATTTACACAAGCAGTGGAGGAGGGTGTCAAATGTAACCTGGATGTCCAGGGCAAGGTCCACATCCAGGTCCACATTTGCCGCATATCTGTAAAGCCTGCTGTCTGATACTCTGTGCACTTATGTGTGGGTCACAAGAGGTCAGGCTGACCTCAATTTAGAACTGGTCTGTCATTGGTTCAACCGTTTCCTCCCCCCTCCCCCCCTGCCCTTCTTGTCATATACACTCACAGATATGTACATTGGCAACGATCCTGACTTCAAACTCTGTATATAGAATGATACTATCAAATTGCTAGTTTGACTGCCAGCAAAAAGGTTTAAGTGATGTCCCCAGCAGACCTATCCTACATGGTGGACCTGGGTGTGGCAGCCCCGGGCAGTGCCCTGAGGGGGCCTGGGTGTGGCAGCCCCGGGCAGTGCCCTGAGGGGGCCTGGGTGTGCCAGCCCCGGGCAGTGCCCTGAGGGGGCCTGGGTGTGCCAGCCCCGGGCAGTGCCCTGAGGGGGCCTGGGTGTGCCAGCCCCGGGCAGTGCCCTGAGGGGGCCTGGGTGTGCCAGCCCCGGGCAGTGCCCTGAGGGGGCCTGGGTGTGCCAGCCCCGGGCAGTGCCCTGAGGGGGTATTAATGACGGGGTGTATCACTGACCTGTTGACTTATCGCCGCCGAGTGAGCCGTTCTGAAATAGGAAGAGTGGGAGATCATTAACACATATATTTCCCGGTGTTTGGAATTGAACTGCCCTGACACATAACCCGCCCCGCTACCAGCAAGCCAAAGTACACATAGCACACATGCTGCGCACACACACACACATACACGCACTCCCATCTCAAATACCTCAGGCTGCATGTCTAACTGTAGTAGTGTCGGGTACCTCTCCGGACCTTCTGTTGTCTTGACAACCTCAAGCTAGAGTACCCCACAAGAAACTCGACCTACTGTTGGGGATGACAGCTTTTGAGCCACAGCATCCTCCCTTTACATAGAGATCTGGTTGCTGCCCTTCACCTGAGCTGTCCTCCCGTGGGAGGTGAAATCCTACACCCTGAAGCCCGTGGACGGCCACCTGAGGCGGGGCTTACAGAGCCACCATTCTGTTTACTGAATGTGTGGCAGCAAACACCCACTGTCATAAAACGCATGCATGAATGCATGCTCGCTCTCTCACACACACACGTACAGTAAGAGCAGAAAACCTGTGTTCCCAAACAGGGCTGGCTGACACTGACATGAACCACAAATCAGAACCGTCTGCCTGGGAAAGGTCCTGAGAGAACACCATAACAGAGGAGAGAGTGTGATTGAGGAAGGGAGCCGCGGTTTAGACGTGTGTTTGAAATGGCAGGAGATGAATGGAGAACATGCTGGAACACAGAGAACTGGGGTGCTTTGTAATGCTAATCTGGAAAAGTATTCGTTTCAGTCTCCTGCAGGGAGATGTTTGGTTTAATAGCTCAAAACCTTAGAGATGGAACAGTTCCACACGGGGGATATTAACCTTGTTCTCTCCGTTCAAAATGTGTGTGAACTAGCCACTGAAATGATCTATTACCTCTCCTCCCTCTATCTTTCTCTCCCTTACTTTCTTACTTTCTTACTTTCTTACTTTCTTACTTTCTTACTCCCTCCCTCCCTCCCTCCCTGCCTCCCTCCCTCCCTCCCTCCCTCTTTCCTCCAGCCTTCATGATGTTAGGCTCCTCCCAGGCCCTGTGCTTCACCGGGGGCCTGCTGCTGATGGGATTGGCCCACGCTGTCATCACCATCAAGGGGACGCACCTGGCGAGCCACGGGGCGCTGAGCGAGTCTCCCGCTTGGGCCGAGTTCTGGGGAGTCTTCTTCATCGAGGTGACAGACTCTTATCTCTTCTTATCTCTGTATGCTCAGATGGCCAATCTGCTAATGGAGTGATTTATGTTATAGTTGCATGAAAACATTTCCGGTTCAGCTCAGGTCATTGAACAGCCCATCGCTGCTTTAGATCTACCCCTCTTAATCTCCAGAGAGGATATCACAGGATTGATACTTTGTCCTTTATTCATTGGTTTGGGCATTCCTGCTGCAAATGTTACCATCAGAACACAACAGTCAGACTTTGAGGTGTGGGAGTGTCACTGACGCAAATCTGCCTCTTTTCTCTTGTCCGTAACCATCTGTCTGTCTGTGTGTCTGTGTGTGTCTGTCTGTCTGTCTGTCTGCCTGTCTGTCCAGGTGTGTGGCTCCTTCACAGCGAGAGCGGGAGTGCAGGCTCACATCAAGATGCATCACGCCCACACCAACATCGTGGGGCTGGGAGACTCCAGCATCTGGAAGGTTCCCTCCCTGCCTCGCAGTGTCTACCTCTTCATCGCCCCCCTGGCAGTGCCCATCATCACCCCTCTGGCGGCTCTGGGTAAGACCCACCTACCAGTGACGCTTCACCTGGAAGCTCTGGAGATGGAACGTTTAGTGCTGTGGGCCTGTGAGCGTTGCTGGGTTACGATATCTGTGTAGGCTATAAGCTCGATGCTGATGAACTACACGCGTCTGTCAGAATGCCGCCAGGAAACTATCATTCTGCTTCTGTTTTGAGACCTTTGAACCCTCCCAAGCTGTCTCTCTCATGGTGTTTGTGTGTGTGGGTGTGTGTGCGTGTGTGTGGGTGTGTGTGTGTGCGTGCGTGTGTGCGGGTGTGTGTGTGCGTGCGTGTGTGTGTGCGTGTGGGTGTGCGTGTGTGCGTGCGTGTGTGTGTGCGTGTGTGTGTGTGTGTGTGCGTGCTACAGGTGAGCTGAAGAGTTCCTCAGTGTGCCACGCTTTGAAGACGGTGTCGATGATATCCTTGGGGATGTGCTCCCAGTACTGGCTGCTGGTCCATGTGTCTGGGTTCCAGTCTCCATACACCACCCTCCTCTGCATGCTGCTCTGCAGGGCCATGTCCTCCATCCCTTACATCCACGTCAACATCTTCCAGGTCAGCTGGCTCGACACTCCGTAGCTGTACACACCAGCACCACATGAGCTGTGGACAGGAACATTCACACGCTCGCTTCTCACACGGGCCAGGCGGACAGAGCTGCCCTGGCTGGAATTGTGGGAATTATTCTGAGGTTCGTTTGAGGTCAAACTACAAAATCACTTTTTATGCCATTCAGGGGTTTGCTTTAGGGAACCATTCTAAATGTCTCAGACAGGCGTCCTCTCACAAAGCGGTATTGTGTTCCTCAACTTCTAGTAGGAGTTTCAGAAGTTTTCAGCCGGTGAATAGGAGCTTCAGAAAAGAACGCTTCATGCATGGCTTTCCCAGTGAAGCCTGTCGAGAGGAATCGTGTGTATTGTGTATTGTCAGATCAGAGGGTTTTTTCGTCGCTGGTTTAGGTTCCTGATCTGACGCCAAGCGGATGGGGAATGTTGTTCTGTAGGGTGTAACCCTGAACCTGAAGCAGTTAAACATCTCCCTCGCGGAGGGTGTTTTTTTGCTATTATTGGCAACAAGGTTTCCTTTGTCATGAAAGATGGACTGGTGTTATTGCAGCTACCAGACCTTCCCAAACTCTTCACTGTGAGGAGGTGTACAAGTACTGTCATGCTTGGTATTCACACACACAGACATAGACATATCCACACACACACACACAGACACACAGACACACACACACATCCACGCACACACACAAAGGACAAAAGTTGTTCAGCGTGTTCTTGTTGATGTTCCAAAGCATATAGGCCTGCCCATGTTTTCCCCGACCCGGCGGCCCAAGAGGATCTACCAGATGACCCACGGGGTCCTGAACCTTCCACGGAACCCTCTGCTGGACTTGACCTTCGGGCACTCGCTCATAAACTGTCACGTCGAACACCATCTCTTCCCCTTCCTCTCCGACAACATGTGTCTGAAGGTAACGGAAACATTAGAAACTTTCCCCAGATGTTTTCTGCGTAATAATGCACGAGGAAGCCCGATGACAGTCGAGGACTTGTTGTTGTTGTAGATGTAGGCATGATTTTTGTCAAGAAGTCGTTTTCACGGCAAACGTTTGCTGTGCCCTGTGTGTAGGTGAAGCCCATTGTGTCCCGATACCTGAAGGAGAACGACCTGCCGTACCAAGAGGACACCTACCTCTCACGCCTGCGCCTCTTCTTCCACAAGTACCAGGAGCTGATGGTGTTCGCTCCACCCATCACAGAACTGGTGGGGGTACCTTGATGGTGAGAGGGAGGGAATAGAAGGGAGGGGAGGGGAGGGAGATGAAAATGAAAGGACTGTGGAGATGGACGTGAAGGAAAATAATATTTCACTCATATATTCTGCTGATCAGGCAATAATCCACTCTGTGATCTGCTGCACCTATCACTGTTCTAACTTGCAGTTGGAGCACAAGCTCCAACTGGCATGTACTGCACATGGCTGTGCTCTAACAAGTGTATTACGATTTACATTTACATTTAGTCATTTAGCAGACGCTCTACACTAATGTGTAGATCAACAATGCAATAACCCAGACATTGGAGAATGATTTTTCATAAACACTGGCCTGATGGATTTGAGAACTAGTTAGGTTTTGATCATGTTTCTCTGTCCAGAGCGTGGCTTGACTGTTATTTCATTTTAATGTTGTGACATGGAGGAGAATAATCAAGACTTTGACCTTGGCATTCACCCCACTGAAGGAGAACAGTTGATACGAGTTGTGTCTGAGTTTTTTTTGCTGTGCTTATAATCCAGAGACAATTCTTGATGCACTCCTGTAACCTTCAGATTTACTAATATCCTTCATCCTTGAGGTGAATCATACCCCAGCAATTTAAAACTCCAAGTGTGATTGTGATTAAAATTGATACACAAGTTTATTGTGTCAGGTAATTTATGTTTCTCACCTACCTAAACTTAAATAACACTTATATTAGCTATCTGTATTAGAAACATTAAACACATTAGATATGTATGTGAACAAAGTAGTTCCATAGAGTTGAGACAACATAACTACACTAGTTTGAACACTGATGTCTTCAAAAACTCCTTTTGTTTTTGACTGTAGGATCAACATAAGGTCACTAGGTGGCAGCGTTGAACTAGTCGCTCTAAACAAAGAACCTGGTTAAAGGCAGGGTAGGCAAGTTGCGCGAAGTTGCTAGCTATTTTAGGTTTCCCTTTAGCTTTTAGCTTAAACCAAAATATCCCACCTCCTCCCTTCAAACCAGTGCCACACAACTACAGTAATGAGCATTGAGTGCAGGGGCAGAGTGCGCGCAGGTAGGCAGACAGACAGGTAGCCTGTCCAATCAATAGTCAGGGTGCCCCTTAATGATTGGCCGTGTTTATTACAGTATTGCGACGCCCACAGATGTCGGAATGATTTCATATTACCGTCAAACCTTTGGATATATTGGTTGCTATCAAGACGTGTGTTGGAAAAATTGAAGATGTAACACATTTATCCTGTATAAGAATGATTCTGTGTTCAGCATTCCTTGGGTGCAAAGAGGCCTACCCCCAAATCTGAACTCTGGGTAAACATACAAGACCCTTATCTTGGGGCTGAGGACTAGGAAGAAGGGGGTTGGTTTGGTTGTTTTAAGGAGATACTTTGTGACAAGGACTATAGGTGGAGATGCAAGGTCTGGTGTCCATTTGTTGACACCTATGTGAAGGAGTTTACAACCCCAGGACCGGAGATCCTGTTGTTGTGTTTCAATCAGGGTTGATGTCGTAAACACGCACACACGCAAACACGCACGCACACACGCGCGCCAGGTCTATGCAAGGGAGCCAATGAAGAAGAGCCATGGGACATTTGCATGCCTTTGTCTTAACCAATGACTGTAAAGAGCGGGGCTGCTTAAATAGGTAGCTAGCGCAACATGCTAGCAGACTTTGTAGCACAATGGCATGTGATGTTTTTGTCTCCTTGTGGGCCGGCCGCAAGCAATAAAGCTTTTTTAAACTTGTTCACCGACTGACTGTGCAATGCTTGATTTCTGACAACGTGAAGTTACTTTCGGCAAATATGACAAAAAGTGCTTCTCAACAACAATGCCTACCCTGCTTTTAATTCACCTTGTGACTGGTTTCATTTGCTTGAAACCAGATGGACATTGGAATCAACAGATCACGATTCTTCCTCTGTGTAGAGAAAACAGATGTGGATTCAGTCAATGCTCTCTGGAGGAAGGTATTTCATTACAACTTATTTCCCAACTCTCCAGATTCCACTGATCAAAGACCTGAGGGCGAAGAGCAACATAACAATTCCCTGTTTGGGATTTGCAAAGCAAGCTCCGCCTAGCTGTTCCTATGACACACAAAGAGGGGGAGGTTTTATGTGTGTGTGTGTGTGTGTGTGCTGAAGTAGGCGGGAAGGGCCCGAATCTATGAGAGGCAACTCATAGAGTTAAGGTGTGGCTTAAAAGCACTCAGGCATGATTCGGGAACAGGTTGACTTGAAGCAGAAGGGGCAGGGTGAGTTTTACAGGGAGAGTTTTACAGAGAGACAGAGAAGGAGAAGCTGCAACAGGGACACGCACGCAGAGATCCATGGCTGCCACAGAAGCTGGGGCAACCCTGAACGGTGGCGGGCTCTCCGCTGACCTCCCAGGGGACTGGTCCACCACGTGCTGCCCTCCCTGCTCGCTCAGCCCTGACACACCTGAGCAGGGCGACACCACCACACACAATGGGACCGTGTCGGAAGGCCCGGTGATGAACAACAAGGAAAATAATGTCCTGAACAAACAGGATTCCAATACGGCAGAGGAGACAAAGATTCCGGTAGATCTCAAGGGGTCAGAGGTCATTGCGAAGCCCGAGCAGGAAAAGAAAGACAAGGAAACGTCCAAGTCGAACGAGGCAAACGGTAAAGAAGTAGGAAAAGAAGCTGTGACCAAAGAGGAGGAGGTGAAGGAGGAACCTCTGGGGCCTGACGACGTGGTGTGCGACTCCTGCATCGAGAGCCCCTGCAGAGCCCTCAAGTCCTGCCTCACCTGCCTGGTGTCCTACTGCGAAGCCCACCTGAGGCCTCACCTGGAGAACAACAAGTTCCAGAACCACCGGCTGGTTGAGCCTCTCAGGGACATCGAACGGCGAACCTGCGAAAGCCACAAGTTGCCCCTGGACTTGTTCTGCTGCCCGGATTCCTGCTGCATCTGTCAGGATTGTGTCACGGAGGACCACAAAGGCCACAAAACTATGACTGTGGTAGAGGCCCGAAGTCAGATTCAGGTAGTGTACGCTCTCTCGCTCCCAACATCTTTCTATGAACCTTCACACAAATAACTTGTTTCCCAACTCTAAACAGAATGGCCATGCTCAAATTACTCTATATCAATGTCAACTACTTTCTTTGTCTGCTATCTTTGAAAGTGTTCCTGTACCAGACACCTGCTTTCCAAAGAAGGCAAACAGAAAGAGAGTAATAGTGGACCACGCAATATCTGACAAACAGCATTCCTTTTCTCACAAACAGAACAAAAGCAGTACAGTGAAGACAGAGAAGAATATAAAGATATAATATCACGCATTCAAATACAAATACACTTCCTCTAGAATGAGGAAGTGTATTCAAACTTTGTGAGCTTTAGGTCTGCTGTGAGTCTCACTCAGGTCTCACGACACGTTTATCCTGCTTCAGCACCGGCTCATCTCTGAAGAATGTTTCACACACTCACACAGCTGTGAATAGCCGCCGGCGAGGCATGAAGTCGAACACGCCTACTGACTGATACAGCTTAGAGGGTAGAGGGTGGCGATCAACAATGGTATTTGTGACTTCATCTTTAATAAGAGGTCCTGGATTTAGGTGTCATGAAATGCAGCGAGAATTACTTTGATGGATATTACTGACTCTCCAGCGTAAAGGTCATCCTAAGACTTGATCTGTGTGATTATTTAAGACAGTCCAGCTGACACCTAGAACATTCTGGAAACTTCAGTCTGCACCTACACCCAACAGAGACGGCATCCACCCCTTTTGACATCTGTTTCTGTTCATGGCTAATTTGAGCATGCCAGCAGAAATATAAGTTTCCTACAAATCACAGCGTTGCCACACATATCAAGGAATGCTGGGAAAAAAACCCACAGGCAATATTGGGAGCAGTCGACTTTTTAAAGTCAGAAATACAAACTTCAACAGGGTCTATATGAGATATGTGAGAGAAGGTTTCAGTCTTGGGTTCTGTTCACTAAAGCTAATGATCCTATGCTTGTTACAGTAGGGGCAACTGGTTTTTTCTTATTACATAACTCACTATGTAGCCGTTTTGTTTGAACAGACACATGTTGACCCATGCTCAGATCTTTGTTGATTCGGTTTTGTCTCCGTCAATGTGACTTTTGACTTGTCTTGAGTTTAGTTAAAGCCGCTCTAAAAAAAACTCTAATTATTTGATATTACTTTTATTACTTTTTATAAAAAGATGTAATCATTGAGAATCCTCGGTTACCATTGAAAAGTGCAGTTACCGGTACTTACTTTAAGACATCTAACTGCACATCAGTGTGAAAAGTGAGTTTTTTTAATGAGGTTTTTGTCCCAGGGAAAAACTTACAGAGGGTCTGCTCTGTAAAACAACTATATTTCCGACATCATCAGTTCACCAAACTGGTGGAACAGCTTTGCTGTGTCTCAAATCATGTTTAGACCAGAACAGGAATTCACAGAGGATACGAGGAAATACGAGGCAAATATTTGCCTTGTGTTTGTGTGCGTGTATGTAAAACTTTGTGTTAGGTAGGTGTGTGTGTGTGTGTACACACACACGCACACGCATACAGGAAGGTTTGAGTTGTTTTTCTTTTTGAGGGAATGGGACACTCAATAAAAAGTTATTTGTACAAACATTTGTGTTCAATTAGATACTCATATTGAAGTTAATATATTGTCAATGGATTTATATAAACCGTCTCTGATGTGAAACCTGCTATGATCTTAAATGTCGAGTCCTTCAAACATGGCATAATACATTGCCTGTGGGTATAGATGTACCTGAAAGGAATTCCACATTCCAGTTTAAATCAACCGTTGCCTGAACCTGTTTGAGGTATTTTCAGAAGAAACTTGGGTCTACACAATAGCGTTTTACATGGTTGATCATTATCAGAACAGCTAACATGTGCGATTGAAGCAATACGTTTGTATTGCACTGAAACGAGAGTGTTTATGATCGAGACATGGCGTAGGCCTACAGTCACCGAGTGAACACTGTACTCTTTCCTTTGTTTTGTTTCCAAGAGGGAACTCCATGACAAGCAGGCTGAGATGATGAGGACCGCAACCGCAGCAGAGAATTCAATCAACAAGCTACAGGTCAACACGGTCTCCATTGAGGTACGGAGCATCATGGTGTTGCACAGACTTTAAACCCCTTCATAACACTATCCTGCGACAAAAGGTTAGATACAAAAAATCAATGTAAAAATCCAAACGGATAACGGGACCACAGCATGTAGGCTATTTCTGCTCTAACCGTAAGGCTGGCAGGTTTCATGACGTAAATTGCTGTGGGCTGTTTTGGAACCACCACAACACAACTGATTACGTTGAGTGTAGGAGAGGATGACTGTTTGTTTGTGATTAGGCTACATGGCTTGTTATGCAGGTTAGCATTCCTGACCCTCAGAGATTTCAACATCCTGGATGAGCTGTCACACCAGCTCTGAAGCTACTTTTGAAAAGAAAGAAAACATCTTTACAGTAATGCCACAAATTAATATTTGTTCTTCAGAACTCTGTGAAAGAGGTGCGTGAAGTGGTCGAGACCCAGTTCGCTGAGCTGCAGGCTGCGGTGGAGCGCACCAAGCGGGAGGTGACGGAGATCTTGGAGACGGAGGAGAAACAGGCTCTCAAACAGGCCGAGGGCATCCGGGCTCACCTGGAGCAGAGGTGCACCGAGCTGAAGAAGACCCAGGCACAGATGGAGAAGCTCTCCAAGAACAAGAATGATGTGGACTTCCTCCAAGTAAGCTTATTTACATTTACATTACATGTATTCATTTAGCAGACGCTTTTATCCAAAGTGACTTCCAAGAGAGAGCATTACAAAAGTGCATAGGTTAATGATCATAAACTATGAGAAAACTAGCCAAAACATGAAGCATACATTGTGAAAAGCAAATAAATGCCAATGGGAAGAAACATAAGAGCATGTAGTTAAACAAATTACAAATTAAACAAAATGAACCTCAAAAGTGCAAGAGTGTACTTGTAGGAAAGCAAATGAGATCAAAGCAAAAACCAACAATAACAATACAGCCTAAGGTTGTTCTTTTCTAATGACCCATAAAACATGACAGTCACTGAGTTATGATCACTCCGTTAGTGACATGGTGACGGAACACGGTTGTTCCTCAGGTGAGCAGTGCTAAGTCACTGCCATGGGAAGTGGGAATCCTTGTATTTACACCTTTTTACATTACATTTACATTTAGTCATTTAGCAGACGCTCTTATCCAGAGCGACTTACAGTAAGTACAGGGACATTCCCCCCGAGGCAAGTAGGGTGAAGTGCCTTGCCCAAGGACACAACGTCATTTGGCAAGGCCGGGAATCGAACTGGCAACCTTCAGATTACTATCCCAATACCTCCTACTTAATAAGAGTGTGTGTGTTTTCCCAGGAGTACTCCGAGTGGAAGAAGGAAAGCCCAGACATCTCGCTGCCTGGGGTGTACATTGGACTCATGGATCGCTTGAATTCCTTCAGCCGCATGATCGTAGACTCTACAAGGGAGATGTGTGGAAAGCTGCTGTCTTCCTACATGGAAAAACTTAAAGATACTTGCACTAAAGGTGAGGTCCGAGATCAAACATGATCAATGTCAAGAATTAACTAGTTTGTTGGAGGAAAACCATTATCTTCTTTTCTGAAACTATTGAAATTATTCCAGTGATGCACAAAATCTCCCTCCAGTAGGTGAAGCAACTTATTGTGAAACACAAAAATAGGATCATGTCTTGGTCTGTCTTATCCTCTCTGATCCACAGACAAGATGGGGATCAAGACAACAGTTCATGCCACAATCACAACAAGACAGAACATGTTACTGCCGAAGCCAAAGTCACGTGTTGACTTCCTGAAGTGTGAGTCATCTCTACAGTTTTGTTTATTCATGCTGAGAGGACTCCAAGCGTGAAATGTTTATTTTGTGTTATGTTTTGGGACTGACATACTGAAAACCATGTCTTCTTCCCTGGTGGTGGTTAGATGCCACCACTGTCAACTTTGATGCAGACACTGTCCATAAATTCCTGCGCCTGACAGACGACAACAGGAAGGTAACCAACACCACGCCTTGGCAGCACCCGTACCCTGATGTGCCAGAGCGTTTTGAGAACTGGCGTCAGGTGCTGGCCACAGAGAGCTTCTACATGGGGAGACATTACTTTGAAGTGGATGTGAGTGGAGAGGGGACACACGTTGGCCTCACCTACAAGAGCATCGACAGGAAAGGTCCAGAGAGCAACAGCAGCATTGCGGGAAACAACTTCTCGTGGTGCCTCAAGTGGAACGGCCGCTGTTTCTCCGCCTGGCACAGTGACGTGGAAACTCCTCTGACAGCGGACAAGTTCACCCGCATCGGCGTCTACGTGGACTATGCTCAAGGTCAACTGGCCTTCTATGGTGTGGGTGACACCATGACCCCTATTTATGAGTACAAGGCAGAATTCCTGGAGCCCCTCTACCCAGCCTTCTGGCTCTCAAAAAAGGAGAACACTGTTGTGCTTGTTGTACCTGGGGAGGATCTCCCACTGAAAGGTCCCTCTCCCCCCTCCTCACCCCCCAACACTGCTAAATCTACTGCTACTGTCCCTACCTGTCGACACTCCCCGCCCCCCTCTCGTTTTGTTATTTCTGCCGTGAAACTCCCGTAATTTGTATGGCCCAAACATCGTTATATGAATAATCACATCAATATATTATTCCAAGGTTGTCGAGTTGCCAGATCTTGTATGAAACACATCAGAAGTAGAATAACAAATTCAACAAGAATGCAAAAGTGTGGATGGAAATATACTATAGTCTAGTATAGCAGTCTATTTTTTTCTTTTTCTTAAAAATAAACGGACAAATACTTGAACAGTGGGGTTATTCATGTGTATCTTTGGGACTGTTGTTTACTGTAACCGAGGGCAACCAAACAATGCAAATAAAAAGTGTGTCTTCATCTGTAAACAGGCTGTTTCAGTCTATTTTTTAATTCGTTTTTTTCATTTAAATTGACTTGGCATGAAATCAAATCAGTCAGAAGTAAAATGAGTACAAAGTACTTTTAAAAATGAGTTAATCAGTGTACACCAGTACCCAGAGATGGCAAAAGTACACACATAGAGCAGCGCAGAGTATAAAGTACAGTAGAAAGTTTTTTTTCTAATCTTTCTTTCATAAATATATATATAATCTTTAACCTTTTTTTTTACACACAACACGACACCAAATAGTGTCCATTTTTTTCGAAAACATTATATAAAACCTTTGTTTTGAAAATATTTTTTCAACCTTTTGAAACTTTTGTTTTTCTAAACTAATGTGCAAAATAAATCTACAACATAAAAATTGTAGTCGTGGTGTTCCTTACTATTCGGTGTGTGCTCAAACGTTTTTTCTGGTGCTGCAACTTTTTAAGTTGGGAGCACCAGTGCTACCAAGTAAAAAAGTTAATTTCGAGCCCTGCTTGAGAGAAACAAATAATAACTTTTATTTTGAAGTAAATATTTCCAAGGGTCTTTCAGGCGGCAGCAGGACTCCTATACCGGAAGTGTAGCCTGGTAGTTCATTTTTTGTTTTCGCAATGATGAGACTGGTAAGTAAAGTTGTAAATATTATTTATAATATTATATCTTAACATATTTATATTTGATTTGACACCTATTTTGACATTATACATATGGCACGAATAATTGTATCATGTAGCCAGTTTGAGTAATATGTACCTGACGAAATATCTAGCTAGCTAGACTAAACTAGACGGCTAGCTTGTTGTTAGCCAGCTGGACAAACTGGACCTCATTCAATTCTATCACAACAATCAGTCTTGCGCACTAGTTTACAGAATTTAGAGTCTACATTTTAGACGATGTTTGCCCTGTCAAAGTATATGATCATTACCAAAAAACGAACAATAAACGTGTTGCCTATGCTAATGCTAGTTACTTTTTTAGCAGAACAGACAGATCGTAGCTAACCCAAACAGTCATCAGCTAGTAGCGTATAATTGAACTCCCAATAATATGTGTCCTATTTAGCTAGCTAACGTTAGCTAGTCTACCTGTTGATAGGTTTCATAAGATGGAATTTTGGCAGCATCCAGAAGTCCGGTTTTCTTAAATCACAAATCAGAAAGCCCATCAACTGCAACTCCTGAACTCGTCTCTGTGTATGAAGAATGAAACAGGTTGAAGTCGAAGCGTTAACGGTTAGTTGTTTTTGACAGTGTAGTGCAGTCAGTGAAATCCCCATCTATTGTCTGCCACAAATGTGACCACGTCAATGTCATAGAAGGGCAAGACGTCTGTTATAAATCTGTTACACACTGTGCCTTCTTGTTTTTTTATCCTAGGATTCTAACGATGATGACGTGTCATTGTTTGATGCAGAGGAAAATACGGGCAGTAAATCGAAAAAGACCAAAATAAAGTACGTTTATGCAGGTCATGAACATTTAGAAATGAGTATACACGGATCAAAAATAGATATACCATTAATGTCCACGCCACTGTGATTTCCCAGACATCCAGTGGCATCATTTTTTCACCTGTTCTTCCGTGTGACTGCCGTCCTGGTTTACTTGCTCTGCGAGGTTTTGAGTAGCAGCTTTATCGCCTGCATGGTCACCATCATCCTTCTCCTGTCATGTGACTTCTGGACCGTGAAGGTACAGAAGTACTGTAAACATTTAGTAAAACTTGAAATGTATTTTGTTCTGGGTAAGTAACACGTAGGTTTTGCGTTGCCTTGACAACCTTTACAGAACATCACTGGCAGACTGATGGTAGGCCTCAGATGGTGGAACCAGGTGGACGATGATGGTAAAAGCCATTGGGTGTTTGAGTCCAGAAAGGTACCGTTCTATACTAACCAATGTCCACCGTGATGGAAAAGTCACTTTTTGGATTGGTGTTCGTTCTTGCATTCTGTCAGATTAACATAACAACATAGTCCTTCACTTTTTGGATTGGTGTTCGTTCTTGCATCCCCTCAGATATACATAACAACATAGGATAAGTCCCTCAAGCTTTGACTTTCAAGGGAAATGGCATTGGTCAACATGGCAAATGTCATCTGCAGATGTCTGTAGTTTGCGAGTATCCTGTGTTCTCCTCAGGGGCCTGCCAAGCAGCTGGGCTCGGACTCAGAGTCACGCATCTTCTGGCTCGGACTCATCGTGTGTCCCGTCCTGTGGGTCATCTTTGTCTTCAGTGCCCTCTTCTCCTTCAAGATTAAATGGCTGGTCAGTTCCCCTGTCTGTCGACAGGTTTGTTCATCAGCTGTGTGACGTGCTGGACCCTGGTCTCATCCGTGTCTTCTGCTTGCAGGCCGTGGTGATCATGGGACTGGTGCTACAGGGGGCTAATCTATACGGCTATGTGCGCTGTAAAGTGGGCAACAAGACCAACTTAAAGAATATGGCTACTAATTACTTTGGACGTCAGTTTCTCAAACAGGTAGGTCCTACTTGCAAACCTTTAAAAAAAAAATATATATTTATATTATAATCGAACCAAATCTGCATTTAATGCTGTTTTCCCCCCTTGTTTTCTTTGACAGGCAATGGCTAAAGAAGAGGAATCCTAGAGTGGAACTACTCAACATATGTTGCATTAATCTTAATGCTATTATATAGACTTTTACTAGCACAGTGATGCATAACCCCTTTGGAACATTGCAATACCATTGAGGTATTTTCCAATTTCAAACAGCGATTTTAATAATTCAGGACAGAATTCCTATGTCTGAATGTGTTTTCCTAAACAGATATTCAATTCACTCAAACGCACCTATTTAATAGAACTTTTTTTCTGTTGCATATTAACTTTTACTTTATAAAATGAATTGTGGTTTTAAAGATAGTTATGGCACAAACAATTTGTTTGTACAGTACAGGTGGTTGTAAAGTAGTGCAGTATCAAGTATAATTGTAAATATTTATTTATGTAAAGGATGATGTGGAACATTGTGTGTAAATACATTTATACCGTTTTGTGGAAAGACATGTATATTTGAGTGATTTGGAATTCATAGTATCATAATGACATTCTTCCAAATGTCTTTGTACTGTTCTTGAAACCTGCTGTGTAGATGTTGGATATCATGAGCCGTTACGGTAGCTGCATGATGATGGCATATTTACAATGCGCAGTTAAGATCCCCCATGGACTTGCTTGGGTTTGAGAAAGGACAGTACGGATTAACCTACATGCGTTAAGGTCTTCAGTTAAAAATTGACATCGATATACTACGTGAGTGTGCTGTGCATTTGTTCAATTGTGAACTTATTTCATGCATTCAACTGCTTTACTCTGTCTCAAGTGTGACATCTTGTGTTAAGTTCACGCACAAAACCCAACGTCTACATGTATACTTATGAGATTTTCCATTGCCGTAATTCATGCATCAATTCTGCAATAAACTTTTTTAACTGAACGTCAATGAGTAATGCATATTTAAATGAGATAATGAAGACAAGCCATAGGAGGCAAGCTTTCCGCCACAACAACAATGGCCGCCGCGTATGACATCCCTCGAAGCCGGATAAGGAAGCGATTTTCTGTCAGCCAAGCCCAAGTGAATGTGGGGTCTTTGTTTTTATTTTGATGAAGAGCGTTTAACTTCGCTGCATTTGCTATCACAGTTGTTTATTTTCACCCGCTACTGCTCCAGTAACAACGTGCAGAATGATCCCCATTGAGGATGCGTCTGCGAGGAAGAGGGAGATTGAAGAAAAGCTCAAACAGGTCGGAAATGGGATCGGAAAGGGACACAAGATAGGCTAGCTAACGTTAGCTAACTAAGGATTTCCATAGATACTATCTAGCGAGACTCCTTTACCAACCTGTCAAAGTCAAGTTTATAAAATGTATATGTTGTCAATCTAATTTCCTCCACAGGAACAAGAAACCTTGTCGTTCATCCGCGAGAATATGGAGAAAAGTGATCAGCTGACAAAGGGAATGGTATGTAAATAGCCGTGCCACACCTTCAGCTTGGCTCAACACAGGATAGGTGCTTTGCAGATGTCCCTAAGTTGTTTTTGGCCAATCGGAATATCCACCCTTCTCCCAGGTGTCTATCCTGTCCTCCTTTGAGAGCCGCCTCATGCAGCTGGAGAACTCCATCATCCCGGTGCACAAACAGACAGAGAACCTTCAGAGGCTCCAGGAGAATGTTGACAAAACCCTCTCTTGCATGGACCATGTTATAAGCTACTACCACGTGGCCAAAGACACAGACAAGATCATCAAAGAGGGGTGAGTCTTGGCTCAGACTAGCTTCGGCTTGCATCCCTGTTATGTTGACCTTCAACGGGGGTAGATACAGCTGTAAGCAATATGGCCGCTCGAAAACCTCTCTGTTTCTGCTCAGACCGACAGGCAGACTGGACGAGTACCTGGCCTGTATTGCCAAGATCCAGAAAGCTGTTGAATACTTCCAAGACAACAACCCGGACAGCCCCGAGCTCAACACAGTGGTACCACAAACACATCTCCCTTCTCCTCGTACACCCCCTCATTCAGACCGCCTCCCTGTAGGCTAACTGTAGGCCTGTCGGAAGGCCGGACGGTCAGGGCTTCTGCAGTATCGCTCCACGCCTTGTTGTGTCTCCCTCCCACAGAAAGCACGTTTTGAGAAGGGGAAGGAGCTGTTGGAGGCTGAGTTCCGCAGCCTTCTGACCCGCTACAGTAAGCCTGTGCCCCCTATCCTGATCCTGGATGCCATCGGCGTGGACGAGGAGCTGGAGGTCCAGGAGGTGGTCGTGTTGGAGCATCTCCCCGAGGCTGTGCTGCAGGACATCATCTGCATCTCCGGCTGGCTGGTGGAGTACGGGCGCAACCAGGGTACGCCGTCCTCATCGTTAAGATGTTTTACGATGCGTGACCCCTCCAAATCATGTCGTGGGAGCCCTCTCTCGTAGCGTAGGATCAGCCAGCTAACACTGTGCTATGCTCCGTTTCCAGGGTTTAGACCTTCGGTCGGATTGTTTGCGTATGTGATGAGGTGTTGATGAGCGGAGGAGGCGAGACGCTGGCAGGACATGGCAGTTTAGGCGTAGTGTTTGACTCGTCGCCCGGATGGAGGCGATGGCAGTGAGGAAGGAGAGAGGCAGGAGACAGAGGAGGAGGGCTCGTGGGCAGGATGAGTCAGGCAGCCGTCAGGATCAGGAGTAGAGGGAAAGTCGACCAGGGCGAGATGTCTTACAGTCAGGGTCTGCTCAGCTTCAGCCTTGCGTTCTGCAGCAAAGAGACCCAGTCATCAGGCATGTAAGTGTCAGTGAAAGGCTAGTAGACCTCCCTGATCCCCCCCCCCTTCCCCCTTCCCCCTGACCCCCCACCCCCTCCCCCTGACCCCCCACCCCCCCCCCTGACCCCCCACCCCCTCCCCCTGACCCCCCACCCCCCCCCCCCCCTGACCCCCCACCCCCCCCCCCCCTGACCCCCCCCCCCCCCCCCCCCTGACCCCCCACCCCAGGGTTAGGCTCTCAGTCGCTCCTTGATCTCCACCTGTCCTAACGTCCAGCCATGTTTCTGTATGGTAGCATCCAATGTGATTGTGCTCTCTCTCTCGTCTGTCTGTCTCTCTCTCTCGTCTGTCTCTTTCTCTCTCTCTTTCTCTCTCTGTCTCTGTCTCTCTCTGTCTCTCTCCCCTGCAGACTTCATGAATGTGTACTTCCAGATCCGCTCCAGCCAGCTGGACCGCTCCATCAAGGGCCTGAAGGAGCACTTCCGCAAGAACAGCGCCTCCTCGGGCATCCTGTACTCCCCCGCCGTGCAGACCAAGCGCAAGGACACACCCACCAAGAAGGCACCCAAGCGGCCAGGTCAGTCCCCCCCCCCCCCCCCCCCCTGCTGCGGATTTGAGCCGCAGGCCGCGTCTCTCTCACCTCCCACTGACCCCACAATCACCCCCCCCCACTTCGGACCATCCCAGATTCACCAATCGGGATGTTGATTTATAGCACACATGACTTGGTTACCAAAGATGACCGTCGGTTCACTCCCGGCTGAATGTAGAGAGAACCCGTTGATTGTATTCGGCTGCGTTCTATTTTTAGATCTCAGCTATCACTGAGAGGACCATCCAATCCCGGCCCTCTTCGCCCCAGTCGTTTAAGCTCATCAGTAGATGATTGTTCCACAATCTCGCTCTTCTCTGAGCTGCTGCGATATCATGACTAACCCCTCCTCCTTTCCTCTCTCTGTGATCCCCATGATTGTGATGATGATGATGATGACAGTCTACATCCCAGGTAAAGAAAAAGCTTTTAGTGTGCGCCTCGTCCTATGGCTTGCTTATGTTAACTGGGCGCCACATTTCACTGCTGAGAAGTGACTGCATGGTTTGAGGAATGTGTCTTTAGGATACCTGAGAAATATAGATCATGGATGTGATTCATGGCTTCCACAGTGAGGTAGACTTCCAGTAGCATAACCCCTGTGGCTGTCCTAGAGGGCTATTGCCCTTCAGTTTTGCCCTTCAAGTCTTAGGCCGAATCCCAATACTCTGTCTTACCCCTACCCCTTACCCCTACCCCTTAGTTTAGCCCTTGTGTCTCGAAACTGAGGGGTAAGGGCTACATAGCCCTATGAAATGAGACACCACTTGGTTACAGTTACATATATCGATGTCTCCAAAGCAAGTAGTGTTATGCACTGATATCAAACTAAATTAGTTTGAAATTCGCTAGATCAGGGCACTGATGTCTCGTCAGTAATGCCCGTTGGAATGCAAAGCCTCTGGAGGATAGCTCTCCTGGAACACAGCTGGCCAGCCGTGTTCTGAGCTAGTCCTTGTTATCTCACCCCCCCCCCCCCCCCGTCAACGTGAAGTCCTGTAAATGAAGAGTTGGTTGTGGTCAGGATCAGGTTAAGAAAAGGCTGTTGTCTCGTGTCAGACAGCTTCTTCTGTGCTCTGTGTGTTCTAGACAGTTGTGCTTCAACTTGCCCCATCTATGTTTTGTATCGTGTTGTTGAATTAGTTTGTCGTTGTCTTGTGATTAGTACTGGAGAAGTTTGAACACTAGTTAAAGCACGGTACCTTCTGTCATTGAACAGACAGATCAGAATAAAGAGATTTAGCTAGCTTGAATGTAAATTGCATGGTCTTGGAAAATTACAAAATTACTTCTTTGTAACAGTAAATCCGTAACTTAAAGAGTACCTCAAAATGGATGAATGAATTCAAATTCTTGATGAATAATTGACGTCACTCGTGGGACTGGTAGGTAAACTCTGCAGCATCATAGGGTCAGGATGCTTGCATACATTTTAGGGGTGGGAATCTTTTGGTACCTCACGATTCGAATCGATTCTTGGGGTCACGATTCGTAATTTTTGTTATTCACGATTAAAAAAATATATATTTATATATATATATATACCAAAAAAATATACCATTAAAATTTTTTATTCACATACATTTGTGAATCGATCAGAATTGCTAGCAGACTGAATCACGGTTCAAATGTGAATAGATTTTTCCCCCCCCCACCCCTAATACATAAGTAAGTAGGTTTATTTCATCTTATTTCTATCTGCTCGACCCCACAAGCTTACTAACTCACTAAGGGACTACTACGCTATGAATGCAACTATAACCTTGTTTGTATTGTGTATGAAATGTTCCATAGATTGGATGAGCTCTAGTTTAAACCGTGTAACTATGTAATAATAATAATATGACCTAAGTGTGAATGAATGTGATAACAATGCTGAAAATGAATGTAATATTAATTGGCTGTTTTGTGTTAAGCTAACGTGTGTATTTCTTCTTTTACCTAGTGGCACACACACCCTAGTTTGTCGACATGTATAGTCCTGCTGTAGTTGTTCTCTGTTATTGTTGTTGTTATTGTTTTGTAGTTGCTGGGTTAAGTTGTGGTTCCCACGGGCCCCACCCTACCCCACCTCCCTTCCCCACACACTCTCCTCAGAACTGGGATGGTTGCCGGTGGAGGGATGTGGCGTTTGTGTTTCTGTGTTTCCTTACTCACTTCCTAGCTTCTCTTCTTCCTCCCCACCCCCCCACACTTCCCTTCTCAATTTCTTTCCTTTCTTTTGGCTCTCTGGACGCTTGCCCCCTCCTCCTCCTCCCCTGGACTCTGTCTCTGTGTCTGTGTGGGAGCAGGGACCATTCGCAAGGCTCAGAACCTTCTGAAACAGTACTCACAGCATGGGCTGGATGGGAAAAAAGGGGGCTCTAACCTCACTCCTCTGGAAGGTAACGCCCCTTAGCCTAATCTGTGGCGTCTCTCTCTCCCTCTCTCTCTCTCTCTCTCTCTCTCCCTCTCTCTCTGTGGTGTCACCTGTGTTGCGCTCCCCAGGTGATCTCGGCCTGCTTGTTTTGGTTTCCGAACAACAGACACACAGGAACCTTCTTAGAGTCACGACAGCTGTTAGACGTTACTGGTGAAGACACGTTGGTGCCCATCTATCCCTTCTTTGATAATTGAGGATCTCTGAAGCGTTTGCTTCCAACAAGAGTCCTGGGATTGAGAAATAGCTGATCTGGTTTGTTTGGCCGCAACACGTCTAAAGCTGTAGTGACAGGTTTTTAAAGGCATTGCTAAGCCGGTTCCTGAGACGTTCCTGAGACAGAGACGTACACAAACGCCCCCAGCCCACTAGGGGTCCCCCCCCTCCCCTCTTCCCCCTGCCGGGTGCTTGGTGGTCGGGTATAGGTCTCTTGGCAAGTCCCAGGTGTAACACTTGGCCTGGTCTTAACCTTTAGTCAACGTGTCCATGCCACCAACTCACCCAGCAGGTCACGATCACGACCCACGGGTCAAACACCTGTCAGACGCCCTGACGGAGAAGCACGGGGCCGCGGCAGGTGAGTGACGGGGGACGGGGGGGGGGTACCTGGGAATGACTCACATGACAGCCGTTAACAAGATGTGTTGCTGATATCGTGTGTCAGTGGGTCGGCGCCGTCTCTGACGACGGCTCCTGTACATACAGGAAGTGGTAAACAGGAAGTGCTACACTGACGCTGTCCCACTGCACATAGTCAAGGCTATATATATTCTGGACAAAGTAGACATTTATTATGTACTCATATCAGTGTTTATCAAGTAAGTTTATCAAGTATGTATCTCTATGTACACTCACATCAAACCGATACTAAGACATAGGTTTCGGCTAAACCCCAAATGTTTACAATGTCTGTCTCCGCCCTTGCCTACCACCACAAATAGAATCTAATTCTGTGGGAAAAAATGCACACACATACTCGCACGTTGTCATGTCATGACCCCTGACCTCTCTCATAACCCCTGACCTCTCCACCTACCACCTCCCCCAGGGAAGGATGATGTCCTGGACATTGAAATCGACTCCTACATCCACTGCATCAGTGCCTTCGTGAAGCTGGCCCAGAGCGAGTACGCACTGCTGACGGAGATCATCCCCGAGCACCACCAGAAGAAGACGTTCGACTCCCTCATCCAGGTCAGAGGTCAAACTACCGCTGTGACGACAGCGCTGCCACGTGCGAAAGTCCTGGTGTTGACTTGGCGGCGCTGTGAGCGCTGACGGCTGTGTCCCCTCCCTGTGAGCGCTGACGGCTGTGTCCCCTCCCTGTGAGCGCTGACGGCTGTGTCCCCTCCCTGTGAGCGCTGACGGCTGTGTCCCCTCCCTGTGAGCGCTGACGGCTGTGTCCCCTCCCTGTGAGCGCTGACGGCTGTGTCCCCTCCCTGTGAGCGCTGACGGCTGTGTCCCCTCCCTGTGAGCGCTGACGGCTGTGTCCCCTCCCTGTGAGCGCTGACGGCTGTGTCCCCTCCCTGTGAGCGCTGACGGCTGTGTCCCCTCCCTGTGAGCGCTGACGGCTGTGTCCCCTCCCTGTGAGCGCTGACGGCTGTGTCCCCTCCCTGTGAGCGCTGACGGCTGTGTCCCCTCCCTGTGAGCGCTGACGGCTGTGTCCCCTCCCTGTGAGCGCTGACGGCTGTGTCCCCTCCCTGTGAGCGCTGACGGCTGTTTCCCCTCCCTGTGAGCGCTGACGGCTGTTTCCCCTCCCTGTGAGCGCTGACGGCTGTTTCCCCTCCCTGTGAGCGCTGACGGCTGTTTCCCCTCCCGGCCTGCAGGAGGCGCTGGATAACCTGATGCTGGAGGGGGACAACATCGTATTGGCGGCCCGCCGGGCCATCATGCGGCACGACTACTCTGCTGTGCTCACCATCTTCCCCATCCTCCGACACCTGAAGCAGACCAAGGCCGACTTCGACACCACCCTCCAGGTACGGCTCACACCCTGGCTCGACCTGTCAGGTCACGTTCGGGAGACATGTGACCTAACTACTCCGATACGATTGGCTGGTGTTCGGGCACGGCTCTTGTGGCTTGTTGGGTTAGAGCTTGTATTATTCCGGTTGATGCCTGATCACAGGGCGTGGGTTCGAATCTGTCTGTTCCTGTCCTCTCTTCTCCCCTCTCTCCCTCCTCTCCTGTCTCTCTCTCTCCAACTGTCCTTTCAATGAATAAAATCAGAAAGAAGGATACAAATATATCGACTTTTTGTTTAAATGTCACGGTGGTGGGGTTTGTGTTGTTCCAGGGCACGGCTGCCAGCACCAAGAACAAGCTGCCCACCCTCATCACCTCCATGGAGACCGTAGGAGCCAAGGCCCTGGAAGAGTTTGCAGACAGCATCAAGGTTAGGACCACCAGGTGACTCGTTCACCACCTTTCTGTGCATGTGTCCCAGATCTCTCTTTCATCTGACGGTCCTGTTTCTCTCCCTCTCGCCCCCTCTTCTGTCTCTCTCTGTCCCTCCCCCCTTCCCCTCTCACCCCCCTCTGTCTGTCTCTCTCTCTCTGTCCCTCCCCCTCTTTCTCGCTCTCTCCATCTGTCTCCTCCTCCACAGAACGATCCTGACAAGGAGTATAACATGCCCAAGGACGGCACTGTCCATGAGCTAACCAGCAACGTAAGCTTCCCCTTAGCCTTGTGCTCTCACACGCAGCCTGGTGTACGTCACAGCCTGAAGGCTAATGTGTCTCTCTCTCCCTCTTGTCTCTCTCTCTCTCCCTCTGGTCTCTCTCTATCTCTCCCTCTTGTCTCTCTCTCTCCTCCCTCGCCAGGCCATCCTCTTCCTGCAGCAGCTGTTGGACTTCCAGGAGACGGCCGGGGCCATGTTGGCATCTCAAGGTAGGCCAGGTCTACAGCCTGGACTGTTCTCTCTCTTCTCTCTTCTCTCTTCTCTCTTCTCTCTCCCTGTCTCTATCTCTCCCTGTCTCCATGGCTTAGGGTTATCTCTGCCGCCACACTGCCCCTTGCAGGTATCCATCTCCCAGATCCAGTTAGGTGTGAGTGGTCAGTGTTGCCCGGGGGCCGGTTGTCATGGCGTCGGAGTTAACCCTAGGTCCATGTGGCGTTGGAGGGCAGTGAACGTGTGTGTTGTCTGTGCCGAGAGTGGTCGACCATCCCATCTCTAGAACAGAGGGACCCCCCCTCCCCCTCTTCTCTGGTTGTGTCCATCAGCGTTTTCCACTAGTTCGACTTCCTCCTTCCTGTTCCTGTTTTGCCTCTTCCTGTACTGTGCTGACTCTTGACCCTCCTTCACCTCTCTTTCCCCTGCGAATGACACTGCCTTTCTCTGCCTCTAGAGGGAGCCCCCTACACACCCTCCAGTTTTTTTAGGATTTGCTGGGTACAAATGATTCAGCTTTGGGTTTAGAATTTACATTTCCTCCGTTTTCTTCAGGGAATAATTAATACTTGACAAATTAGTTTTAAGTCATTTTAGAAGAAAAAATAAACCCAGAAAGGTGAATTTTTAGACAAATATAGTATGCTATTTTGGTAATCCAGGGCTTTGAAGGGGGCTTCCCTTTTCCTTGCCAGGCTCCGCTCCGCTCCGCTCCTCCCTCCCCCCCCCCCACAACCATGTCCGCTTCGCTGTCTGGCTGTCAACTGTTGGCTACACTGCTTACTCTGCACTAACTAACCTTTTATCTAACCTTTTACACTTTGCTTCTCTTCTCTCTCTCTGTTATCTTTTTCCCTCTCTTTTGCCTTGCGTCTGCCCCCGTAGTACTGGGGGACACTTATAATATACCTATAGACCCCCGAGGTAAGACACTTTGGGGCCCCAGTGTTTTACATGGTCTGTCTACCAGATGTTGTTCAGATATCTGTATTAACATGTTCATTTACATGTGAGTAATAATGCTTGTTGGCTTAGAGAAGCCCATTGATGGAGACACTTATCATGCCTCAGGGATTCCATGTGAAGCTCTGGAGTGCATGTTATGGAAATAACGTTGTCATGCTACCATGGAAACTCCTAAAGCCCTGCTTCTAATCAAAAAAGATATTTGAATTGCAATAGCAAAGTGTATGTATGTACATGCCCTTTGGGATTTAGGGAGATTCATTTGTAAGATAAAAATGTATGTAAGAATTGCTCAAGTATAACATGACTATGTAACCAGAGGTTGGAGTCTGTACGTATGTTCATTCTGTGTTTGAATCGTTCAGAGACCAGCTCTTCAGCCAGCAGCTACAGCTCAGAGTTCAGCAGGAGGCTCCTCAGCACCTACATATGTAAGCACCTCACCTCGAGTCTCTAAGACAAAACTTCGGCTTGGTTTTTCGCGTATAAGCCACAATACCCAAAGAGAGAAGTCCAGCTTGGACGTTTCCTGAATGCAGTTGTTGTGTTCCAGGCAAGGTGCTGGGGAACCTACAGCTGAATCTGCTCAGTAAATCCAAAGTGTACGAAGACACGGCTCTGAGCGCCATCTTTCTCCACAACAACTACAACTACATCCTCAAGTCTCTGGAGAAGTAGGTCACAGCACCAGCCTCCGCCCTCACACCCATCCACACCATCCCACGCCTCTCACCTTGATATCTGGTCTGTCAGCACCAGCACCACCAACCACTTTATGGACGTCAGTCACCCGGGTGGCATTACCAAGAGATGTGTAACCCCTGTGTGTGCGTGTGTGTGTGTCTCAGATCAGAGCTGATCCAGCTGGTCACAGTCACCCAGAAGAAGGCAGAGGGCTCCTACAGAGAACTGATCGAGCAGCAGGTCCACATGTACCAGCGCAGGTGCGTTCAGACAGCATGGCCTCTGGAACCCCTGCTCAGATCTCCCCTCTGTGACCTCGCTGTCACGTGAGCTGTGATTCTAAGTCAACCACGTCCCGGCTCATGCTGTGCTGTCTGTTTTCTAGCTGGCTCAAGGTCACCGAGCACCTCACCGACAGGAACATGCCGGCATTCCAGCCCGGCGCCAAGGTGGTACTGCTGAACAGACACGGATCACATGGTTGTCTCTTGTCAGATGTAGTTGTGTGATTTTTCCTTTTCTGTGTATCTCTAGCTGAAGGACAAGGAGCGTCAGGTTATCAAAGACAAGTTCAAGGTAAGGTGATCACCCCTCTTGATGTTTTCCCTCAGCTTACCGTGAAAACGCATAAGTCTGTACTCTGGGTCTGGGAATGCAGGGTTTAACGGCTGCGTCAGTATTGATGTGACTCTCTGTCTCCCCCGGCAGGGCTTTAACGATGGTCTGGAGGAACTGTGCAAGATCCAGAAGGTCTGGGCCATCCCAGACAAGGGCCAGCGGGATGCCATCCGCCAGGCCCAGAAGAGGATGGTGTCAGAGGCCTATAGGAACTTCCTCCAAAGGTCAGTCACTAGGATTACTTCCTACTTTTATGACCGTTCATCTTCTAAACGTGTGTCAGTCTTAACCCTTGTGCTGCCTTCGGGTTACATGACCCAAAAGTTCACAACGAACCATCGTTATGTTTACTCAATTTTACCCAATACAAAAACAAATGGCATTTTATTTTAACCTTCGCAATGTGGGGGGTCTGAGACAGCCCGACGGTTAAAAGAAAATGCTTCACTTTGTTTTTGTATGCGGTAAAGTTGTCGCAATACGACGGTGGGTCACAATGACTGATGGGTCAGAATGACCCGAAGATAACACAAGGGTTAAGACCCGGTGTTTGACCCCCAAAAAACGTTGATCTGTTTTTTCCACAGATACACCAACATCTCATTCACCAAGAACCCTGAGAAGTATAACAAGTACAAGCCTGAGCAGGTGGAGGAGATGATTGAGAGGCTTTTTGACACCTCAGCTTAAGACACACCCATTGGTCACGCCTTCTTAAGCCACAAACACTTCCTGACACTGATTTCAGTGTGCGATACACCCATTGGTCACGTCTTCTGAACCCTCAACCAAACCCCAAACACTCATTTCAGTTTCGTGGATCATCTGCTACGAAGAAAAGACCTCCGTCAAATCCGTCATCGCCTTGTGTCTGATGAATGTTAATTTTATTGTATAAAAATAAATGTATTTATATGTAGTTGACCTGTGAGCACCTCGATCTAATAAAGCAAAGCCTGCGATTTACTCAAGTTGATTTGTTTTGTAGGTGAGCAATTTAATTACAGAAGGACAGTGAAACTCATAATTGGCTGGAACAACTAGTCGGTGACAACAGCAAATCTAATAGAAAAGCTATTATCTGCACAGAATACAATTACTGGTGTTTCCTCTCCTATCCGTCTTCAACTCTGCGTCAAAACACGGCGTTTTAGAAGGGACAAGATGAGTTAGGAAGGTAACTCTACCAGCAAGGTAACTGTTTCTGAGGGTTAATGTGAAACTTCATACTTTATTCTGACCTTGAAATCTCATTCGTTTTCAGCTGTGGTAAATGTGAGAGTAAAGCATCTTCCCCTTCTTGCTGGACCTTGTGTTCGAGGGAGAAGAGGGCCTCGTGTGTAACATGAGGCTGAAACCATGTGCTGCTGGAGGGTTCTTGATACAGCCATGAAGTTCTGTTCATGAAGACTGGGTGGGCACGGAGGAGATCTGCCTTCCAAGTTCTAAGATAAAAGTCAGCTGGCTGAGCGGTTAGGGAATCGGGCTAGTAATCAGAAGGTTGCAGGTTCGATTCCAAGCCATGTGTAAATGACGTTGTGTAAGGTTTACCTTGTGGTTCACCTCACACATGCTGCACACTGATTCAACTATTCTGTTCACAATAAATTCACAGACGGCTTGTTTTCTTCTAATAACTGGAACTTACACTTTCAAACTGTGTAGAGAAAATAGACAGATCCACCCCACTGGCATTTTTTTACATTTACATTTAGCAGACGCTCTTATCCAGAGCGACTTACAGTAAGTACAGGGACATTCCCCCAAGGCAAGGCACTTCACCCTACTTGCCTTGGGGGAATGTCCCCGGAATTACTGTGGGTGAGGGGGGGCTGGAGGAGAGGGAGGCTGGAGGAGAGGGGGCGGAGGAGAGGGGGGCTGGAGAAGACGGAGGCTGGAGGAGAGGGGGCTGAAGGAGAGGGGGGCTGGAGGAGAGGGGGGCTGGAGGAGAGGGAGGCTGGAAGAGAGGGAGGCTGGAGGAGAGGGGGCTGGAGGAGAGGGGGCTGGAGGAGAGGGAGGCTGGAGGAGAGGGGGGCTGGAGGAGAGGGGGCTGGAGGAGAGGGAGGCTGGAGGAGAGGGGGGCTGGAAGAGAGGGAGGCTGGAGGAGAGGGAGGCTGGAGGAGAGGGGGGCTGGAGGAGAGGGGGGCTGGAGGAGAGGGGGCTGGAGGAGAGGGGGCTGGAGGAGAGGGGGCTGGAGGAGAGGGAGGCTGGAGGAGGGGAGGCTGGAGGAGAGGGGGGCTGGAGGAGAGGGGGCTGGAGGAAAGGGGGCTGGAGGAGAGGGGGCTGGAGGAGAGGGAGGCTGGAGGAGAGGGGGCTGGAGGAGAGGGAGGCTGGAGGAAAGGGGGCTGGAGGAGAGGGGGCTGAAGGAGAGGGGGCTGGAGGAGAGGGGGGCTGGAGGAGAGGGGGCTGGAGGAGAGGGAGGCTGGAGGAGAGGGGGGCTGGAGGAGAGGGGGGCTGGAGGAGAGGAGGCCGGAGGAGAGGGGGCCGGAGGAGAGGGAGGCTGGAGGAGAGGGGGGCTGGAGGAGAGGGGGGCTGGAGGAGAGGGAGGCTGGAGGAGAGGGGGCTGGAGGAGAGGGAGGCTGGAGGAGAGGGGGGCTGGAGGAGAGGGAGGCTGGAGGAGAGGGGGGCTGGAGGAGAGGGAGGCTGGAGGAGAGGGGGGCTGGAGGAGATGGAGATGGAGGCTGGAGGAGAGGGGGGCTGGAGGAGAGGGAGGCTGGAGGAGAGGGGGGCTGGAGGAGAGGGGGGCTGGAGGAGAGGGGGGCTGGAGGAGATGGAGATGGAGGCTGGAGGAGAGGGGGCAGGAGGAGAGGGAGGCTGGAGGAGAGGGGGGCTGGAGGAGAGGGGGGCTGGAGGAAAGGGGGGCTGGAGGAGAGGGGGCTGGAGGAGAGGGGGCTGGAGGAGAGGGAGGCTGGAGGAGGGGAGGCTGGAGGAGAGGGGGGCTGGAGGAGAGGGAGGCTGGAGGAGAGGGGGCTGGAGGAAAGGGGGCTGGAGGAGAGGGGGGCTGGAGGAGAGGGGGCTGAAGGAGAGGGAGGCTGGAGGAGAGGGGGGCTGGAGGAGATGGAGGCTGGAGGAGATGGAGGCTGGAGGAGAGGGGGCTGGAGGAGAGGGAGGCTGGAGGAGAGGGGGGCTGGAGGAGAGGGGGGCTGGAGGAAAGGGGGCTGGAGGAGAGGGGGCTGGAGGAGAGGGAGGCTGGAGGAGAGGGGGCTGGAGGAGAGGGAGGCTGGAGGAAAGGGGGCTGGAGGAGAGGGGGCTGAAGGAGAGGGGGCTGGAGGAGAGGGGGGCTGGAGGAGAGGGGGCTGGAGGAGAGGGAGGCTGGAGGAGAGGGGGGCTGGAGGAGAGGGGGGCTGGAGGAGAGGAGGCCGGAGGAGAGGGGGCCGGAGGAGAGGGAGGCTGGAGGAGAGGGGGGCTGGAGGAGAGGGGGGCTGGAGGAGAGGGAGGCTGGAGGAGAGGGGGCTGGAGGAGAGGGAGGCTGGAGGAGAGGGGGGCTGGAGGAGAGGGAGGCTGGAGGAGAGGGGGGCTGGAGGAGAGGGAGGCTGGAGGAGAGGGAGGCTGGAGGAGAGGGGGCTGGAGGAGAGGGAGGCTGGAGGAGAGGGGGGCTGGAGGAGAGGGAGGCTGGAGGAGAGGGGGGCTGGAGGAAAGGGGGCTGAAGGAGAGGGGGCTGGAGGAGAGGGGGCTGGAGGAGAGGGGGGCTGGAGGAGAGGGGGGCTGGAGGAGAGGGGGGCTGGAGGAGGATCAGGGAACACTGTCAACACAGCATGCTGTCCTCACTGCCCCAACAGGCTCCACACCAGAATCACAACTTTCTCCGACCGCTCGACTCCTCTGAGGTGATCACGCAGAGTGCAGAGGAGCGTTACGTGTGTTTTACTGTCCTGTGGCAATAGACTCCAAAGCCCATATCATTCCCAAGGGAAAGCAGGAAAGTCTGGGTTGTCGGATCCTGTTTTTCCACATGGTATTTTAGGCGTGGTTGAAGAAGTCTATCTCAATAGTCTCTCTTGATGGAGCTTGCGATGGGTTCATGTCATCTGAGCAGCCGACATCATTTTCTGCATGTGTTTCTTCAGTCCGGCAACCGAACAGGAAAAACAGTAACAGTATCGAGAAAGTGCTGACAACAAACGTGAAGATAGATGGATATCCGGTAAACTCATAAACCGGGTTTGAATTTACAATGTAGTTATTTAGAGTAATGAGGCCGGGCACCAGCAAGAGGCAATGTCCCTGTCGGTCCCATTACTGCAAGTGTAGCGCTGGCTTTGTGGCTGGCTCATTACAGCTGCCAGACCTCACCACCAAATCACCTCAGCGCCAACACGACTGCTGGAGAGGAGACACAATCAGGGTGCCACCAGGGCCCTATGACACTGCTGGGGACACGAGAGCTCATTACAATGTGTCTGCTGAGTGGAAATTGGAAAAAGGTGGAAGCTTAACCTTAGTATCTTTGGATTCCTTACTTATCAGACTGACTTCTCATGGGAACTTTTAAGTGGACCGATTTTTGTTCACCTGTTGTATTTTGCACAGGTTGTATAAGTGTCACTTTATAGGAGTTTTAAAGATTGTGCGACTATTTAAAATCTATTTTCTTTAAATCAATCTCTCCAATTTATAGTTCGGAGAGCACACATGATGAGGGATTTAAGTGTGAGATCAGGTGTAAAGATATCTTCCTACGAAGGTTGTGATGGGTCCTCATTTCATACCCAGTCAGTTTGCAAGCTTGTTATGCCTACAAGTTCTAGTATTATTACAGTCAATGCCGACTCCAGCTGTCATGCCCAACGGTAGGAAACTAACTTTGAGATCAAAGCCTTTTCTATCTGGCATTTCACTCAATTTTTGCATGTACTGGAGATGTCTCCTTTCAGACAGACTGTTGATCCCATTGAAAGACCGATGCGAAAGGGTTGCATAACCTAAGAAGTCTGATTAGGTTGATTGTGCATGTCTCGCTCTTGAATCAGAATGATGTGAGGTGCAAAGGAGGGCTGTTTTCCTTTATTCTGTATCGTGGGAGTTTTCTTTTGCTACGTTTTTCTTCCCAACACCCTCTTGACAAAAACATGCCGCTCATTGTTTGCATTCCAGAAAACGTGTGCGATAGAAGGTTTCCATGCTGAGATAGCAAGAGAATTGCCAGGATGCAAACAGAAAAATAATAGCGAATGGGTTTTACATGGAACGTCAACCCGGCACTAACATTTGAAAGATAAATCTAGCAAACTTTCTAAATAAACCCAACACTGTACTGGTGGTCATGGAGACAGGGGCTGAGATACTAGATACTCACCCATCAAATACACTGATCCACACACGAGGCAATGGAGAAACCAAATGGATTTATTTCCTTAATGGTCGAGGTGCTATGTACACACATATGCCAGACTACAAGGATACAGCAGGTTTTACACTTCAATGCAAACAGATGGACACCTCATATTAAATAACTAGTTTCACAATCCTAACATGTTTTTTCTTCTTCAGGTGGCAGAATGAAAGGGTAGGGTACTACTTTCATTCTGCGTCCGTTTGAGTCACCCAAGTCTCGAAGGCTGTCAGATTAACACTATCGAAAGCAGCACAGTCCACACGTCACATTAAATGAGCCAGCAACACTCGCTTTTTTCCACTGACTGTACAAAATCATGCTGCACATCATTGCCAACAACACGAAGCAGTGGCTAGATTAGACTAGCAACATCCATGAGAGTTTACTTCTTTTTGTTTGTAATTTTGTATTTATTTTTGACCTGTACATGACTTGGTAGATGCAAGTTACATAACGGCTTGTGTTTAAACTTATTTTATAGACCAGTAATGGCTACAGCTGTTTCTTCGCTGTTGACACAGGCCTCCAGTAGAACTTTACAAGACAGTTCTCCTCCCACAAAATTGCCATAATTGTTTCAAGATACTTCCAATCGAGAGAAATGAACCATGATGATGTTCCATCCTTCTGACATTTTGCTCACAGTTTTACTTCATAAGCAACTTCGTAGGAATGTTTATTGAACGACAGAATCTGTCTATTTTCTCTACACAGTTTGAAAGTGTAAGTTCCAGTTATTAGAAGAAAACAAGCCGTCCGTGAATTTATTGTGAACAGAATAGTTGAATCAGTGTGCAGCATGTGTTAGGTGAACCACAAGGTAAACCAACGTTTAAATATTAGAGATTGAGCTCCATGTTTCATTCACCTTGACAAGGCTGCATGGATCAAGCTCACTGACCTCACACGAGAACGACGACTGTGACAAGTGGATGATCTTGCGACACGCTAACACGTTCAGCCTCTTCCTATCAAGTCATTATTTAGAAGCCAGGAAATGACACAAAACCAACCCTTGGCCCCTCGTATGAAATTTACACATTGCCTTTTTTGGAAGTGGTATTTTCTGCTACTAACTGGTTTTCGTGTGGTACCACCACGGTCTCTCTCTGCCCACTGGGGATCAAACTGCCAGTCATGTTCTCACTGCCAGTCATGTTCTCACTGCCACTGCTCTGAGGATCCTGCCTGCTGCCGCGGTCCATCTGCAGGCCCGTCTTCAGCCCACGCTTGTCTTCCGCAGTCCCGCTCTGAGGCTGGCTCTGATTGGATGTTTCACTGGACCCGCCCTCCACACTGCTGACCGTATGAACCGCCTGAACCACATGCACCTTGTTGACCACGCTCTTCCTGAAGGCGCACCCAAACACCTTCCGGAAGCCTTTGCGGAAGTGTTTGGACACGAGGGCGTAGACGATGGGGTTGAGGCAGGAGTTGGCGTAGGCCACCAGGTGGGAGAGGATGCGGAGGACGTAGGTGACGTGGTTGAGGGGGAAGCGTCCGGACCACATGCAGAGGAGGACCAGGTGATGGGGCAGCCAGCAGAGACAGAAGAGCACTGCCACGATGATGATCATCTTGGTGACCTTGCGCTTGGCCCGCCTGATCTCCGACATGTCCTTCATGGGGTCCACGGTGGTCCACAGGTAATGGATGGTCCGGGCGTAGGTCAGGCTGAGCACCAGGACGGGGAGGAGGTAGCCAAACACGAAGGTGCAGACGTCCATTGCCCTGCGTTGCCGGGCCTCCCATGCGGGGATGCAGAGCAGGCTGCCATCCAGGTCAATCAGCTGGTAGTAACTGAGGTAAGGGGAAGAGAAGACCAGGGACATGCCCCACACCAGGCAGATGGATGTGAGGGCGTTCCTAGGCGTCCTCATCTCTCTGGAGCGGAGAGGGTAGCGGATGGCTAGGTACCTGTCATACAGAGGAGCAGTAAGAAGTCTTGTGTTGACACAGAAAATCACTTGTTGTACATGATCTTATCTATTATTTTAATCTAGGTAAATCGACTTACTTAAACACATAAATATGGTTGTTTTGGTTGTTTTTTTTACGCTAGAGCAATAAGCCTTTTCAAATTCATAACTTCTAGTATCTAGTTCAACGACACGCACCTGTCAAGTGACACCGCCACCAGCGTAAAGATGCTTGCGTACATGGTCAGGAAAATTATGAAGTGTACCAACTTGCACACGAAAGAACCAAAGACCCACTCGTCTAAGGTGTAGATTGTGGCTTGAAAAGGAACGCAGAAAACAATGAAACACAAGTCTGCCACTCCGAGGTTCAGGATAAATAAGTTAGTTGTCTTCATGTGTCCGTTACGTAGCAGAACTGCAAGGACCAGGCAGTTTCCAACGGTGCCGACCAAAAAAATAAGCGAAAAAGCCAGAGAAATGATAACAGACTCGGGTTTCCACGTCGTCGAAGAGTGGTTCAGTGAAGACGTATTCATGTTCGTATTTGGAAAAATTACCTATTTTTTACTATTAAGAAATACTTGAATATTACGCGCCAGCGCTTTCATTTTCAGATGCTGCCACTCTGAAGATGCAGTCTGCACCAAACTTGCAATCTACTCCCTTCTGCAGACTGGAGGTTTTGGCGGTCATCACTACCCAATTAAATATAACCTGTATTCGCATTTGTTTAATTTAATTCATATCAGAGGCGACGAAACACTCCGATCCCACCATGTTTGCTGAGACATGATGCTGTAGTCTGCGCCTATCTGAAAGAATCGGCTAACGATTTGAGTTTTGACCCCCTCCATCTCTCTCTCTCTCTCTCTCTCTCTCTCTCTCTCTCTCTCTCTCTCTCTCTCTCTCTCTCTCTCTCTCTCTCTCTCTCTCACGTTCTCCCCTTTCCCTCGGTTTATTCTTCACTATCAGTGGAGGTTTCAGCATATTTAATATAGAAAGTAGATTTTGTTGGTTTTGAATTCACCTCTTTAAAATTTAAATATTAATGTATTTCAATGTAAAAAAAATTCGGATCCAAAAATGCAAGGTTCAGAAATTCAGGTTGCTTAAATTAAAAAATGTTAAGGCGAAAAATGTTCACTTCGAATTCACCTTTTAAATGGAACAAATAGCGACGTGGAAGACTCAACAAGGTTTTGCATAGTAAAAGGGACTCGTTTATCTACATCCATACGTTTTTGTCTGTTACATTAAGGCTACGTGTGAATTGTTTAATGCGTCGTTTAGTAGGCTATTGTGGATTAATTGACAGTGTTTTCGAAAGTTCTATATTCCCATGCACCTTAGCTACATAGGCAGACTGATAGTCCTATCTATGTGACTCGACATCACATGCAGGTTTATGAACAATATTTTTTACTTTAATCTAGGCTACCTCCATCAACGTGATTTCTGTTTTAATTTAATTTAATATGGCTTTTCAATTAACCGCTTTGTTTACCTGTCTAGCTACCATATGAGTTACAGAGGGAATACACGTCAGGCCGTTTTTTCACCTGATATAATGTGTACCCCCCCCTAACATGCAAAGGGTCTGTCCTGCCATCATGTGTGTTATGTAGATTTCTGCTCTTTTCTAGCAAAAGTTACAGAGGGGGCAGGACAGACACTGCATGTTAGAGGAGGAGCAGACATGTCCATATTATCTCAGGTTGACGTTGTTCATTGTGACCAAAAGAACACAGAACACACATGATTGAAGAACTGATGCGCCCTCTGCTGGTGAGATGTAAGTGTGAAACAGGTCGCCAAAAATAGTTCAACTGTGTGCACTGTGCATACAGCAGGTTTTTCTATACTTAATAAAAATGCTGGTTTATGTTAAAGCAATTCAGCATTTTCTATATTTGTTCGTGATATGTGTTGATAGGTAGCTAAGGGCCACGGCCCCTGGTCCCAGTAGCTGTAACCCTATCCCTGTCTGTCTCAAGGCCCCCTCAGCTATTTAAGTAGCAGCCAAACTGGCCAGAGATCAGTCTAGTATCCGGTCTAGCCTAGTTGAGCTCCAGGGCTCAGCACCATGTGGGCCCCACTGCCCTGACACACTTCCCCCAGAGAGAGACCTCCTAGCCGGGCAGACATTCCGCCGTCTGAGCCCCTCCATCCGCACTGTCTGACTCACGTTTTTCCACCACTATAAATACACACACACACAAGGGCATATTAACCTAGACACACACACTCACATTGAGGCTGACACAGATGTATGGGAAAATGTGACATTTTCACAAGACTAAATTTAAAGTCTCCTCTTTTTATAATCTGGGTAACCAGGAAGAAGTAGCTGAACATGGGCTCTCTCCAAGACCTGGTGTTACACAGGGAGCCAGCAGGGGGCAGCAAGTTCATGGTGAATGGTACACCACCATGCGCTTGACCTGTATGCCTCTGCCGTTACACATCACTCCTGGCTCACCATGGCTTTCCCTGCTCTTAGTTTTGGGTCATGGTCCTGGCCTGGGTCATAGTCCTAGTTTTAGTCATCTCATGTCCTGGTCCTGGTTCTGGTCCTGGTCTAGTCTAGTCTGGTCCTGGTCCTGGTCCTAGTCTGGTCCTGGTCCTGGTCCTGGTCCTGGTCCTGGTCCTGGTCTAGTCTGGTCTGGTCTGGTTTGGTCTGGTCTGGTCCTGGTCCTGGTCTAGTCTGGTCTGGTTTGGTCTGGTCCTGGTTCTGGTCTGTCTTCACAGTAGCCATAGGAGTCAGGGTTTACACAGAACCATCTGTTTACATTTCTAGAAAGGTTAATAAAGTAAAATGATGGGAAGGCTATAAATACCTCTATAATGGAAAGTCATGGGGTTGAATGTGTTCTGTGTGTCAATATTGCCACTGGTGATAACCCTATGTGGGCTCCATGCATGCAGAGCACCAGCATGTCGTGAGATGTGAGCAGACCACACAACAAATAATGCTTCTTCATTAGGAGGCACATGTTGTTCCTCCAGTTGTTTAAAGATGAACGTTTAAGTACAGTCCTCTTTCATGATACCTTTATGTCCTCATTCACTTCCTCCTCCCAGCGACCCCCTGCAAGTGTGCAGCGCCTGGGGGGGGGGTGGAGGGGGGGGGGGTTATTTTGGAGGGAGGGGGACCACACCAGCCGTACTGCTGGAACAGAGCCCATCTGAATCCCCCCCCCCCAGGGAGGAAATGACATCATGGCCCAGACAGGCTGTGTGGTAAGGATTCAAAGCCTCCTATGTGTGAGGGGTAACAGTCAGGACAGACCCATGGCGGTCACACATGGGAATATTTGAAGTAGAATCATTAGGATTCATTAAAGCCTGTGTTGACTGGGCAGGCAGATTCAGAGATGGTGTACTGGTGATGAAGGAGCAAGATGCATTGCATAGTGATTGTCAATTCAACAGTATGAGCCATAGCGACCTGACTATGACTCACTCTAGTGGTCCAATAATGTACTGTCCAGTTTATTTGTTATTTTTTTGTATGAAATCTTTTTAGCGCTGTCATATTTCAACGTATGGCTTAGAGCACGAAATTACCGACTGACATCATTTGCTTCTAATTTCTGATTTGGAAGAGGTGGATATTGCTTGGTTGTCTCGTTGATTAAATAACATTCGCGGTGGACCGGCAAACCAGGAAGCTGTGTTTCATCACCAGCGTGTGTGGGCTGACCAGACTGAAAGCATGAATGGCGATGGCACTTACTGCCTCTTCCCCCTCTCAGCCGCAACCCACAAACCCTGACTCTTTCAGTCACTATGACTCAACCCACGCACCCTGACTCCTTCAGTCACTATGACTCAACCCACTCACCCTGACTCCTTCAGTCACTATGGCTCAACCCACGCACCCTGACTCCTTCAGTCACTATGACTCAACCCACGCACCCTGACTCCTTCAGTCACTATGACTCAACCCACACACCCTGACTCCTTCAGTCACTATGACTCAACCCACGCACCCTGACTCCTTCAGTCACTATGACTCAACCCACGCACCCTGACTCCTTCAGTCACTATGACTCAACCCACACACCCTGACTCCTTCAGTCACTATGACTCAACCCACACACCCTGACTCCTTCAGTCACTATGACTCAACCCACACACCCTGACTCCTTCAGTCACAATGACTCAACCCACACACCCTGACTTCTTCAGTCACTATGACTCAACCCACACACCCTGACTCCTTCAGTCACTATGACTCAACCCGCACACCCTGACTCCTTCAGTCACAATGACTCAACCCACACACCCTGACTCCTTCAGTCACTATGACTCAACCCACACACCCTGACTCCTTCAGTCACTATGACTCAACCCACAAGAATCAACACTTGCAGAGAAGCTACGCAAGAAAAAAAAAAAAGCGATGACCTCAAAAACATCTGCATGGAGTAACCAAGGAGATAAACCCCTTGGTAACGCTCGCGTTTGGAACGTGTTCGCACACGGCGCTAACATCCTCCCATACTCCCTGCTGCCCCTCCGTCCTGATAGGCACACACTTTATAAATAGCGTGCGCTTTTAATATGCGCGTGTGTCCAGTGGATAACGTCAGCGCTTTGGGAGAAAGGCTCAAGGAGTGTTTCATTATAAACCTGTACCATTAAAAACTCGCTGGCTGGGTCTGGCTGTTGGCTCCCACGTCCTTCTCAAGCTTTTTACGAGAGCGGTCATAATCGTGAATCGATGGGGAAGCAGAGGTGGAGGCGCTCAGTTAGGTGAGCGGTGCCACAATCTCACGAATAACAGGTAGCGTGGGTTATCGTGGCTGTCGTTAGCGCCACGCTCACCGTGGACCCGCCGCGGCCAGGACCGACTGTTACACCGGTTCAAAGGTCACAGGGTCAAGAGGTCGGAGGTGCAGGTGCTTCAGAGGGCTGGGAGGGGAAGGAGCAGGGGTGGGAGGCGGAGGGGGTGGGGTGAGGGGGAGGCAGGAGGCGGAGGGGGTGGAGTACAACCACAATCACGCAAGCTGTGTGTGGTTTCCTTCTCCTTGCCAATACCTCTCACTCTCCGCGTCCCAGACTTTCTCCCAGGGCTATACAATCCCGCCGCCAGCCACGCTAGCCCCCGCTGGCCCCTGCTCCCCCCCTCTCTCTCCCCCACCCCTCTTCTCCCCCACCCCCACTCTCATGCCGCACACAAATGGTTTTAATAAGAATCCTGCATGACTGGGCCATGGCTGCAGATGAAATCCCGAAGAGTGATAGTTTACTTAGCCTAAATAGCCCCGATTAGACAAATTGAAACATTGTTGTTATGCGGTGGAAACTCAAAGACCTATTGGCCGAGTCTGTTCACCCCACACCGGAAAGGGCTGTGCTGAAGACTTTCGTCATGCAAAAGCCACAAGGGTCTGGAACGGGGTGGAAAAAAACAACAACATCATCAACAGAAACTAAACACTGAAACTTTATATGAAAATCTGCAAAATAGGATACGCAAAAGAGACAGGCACACACGACCAGTGGTCCCGTAACAACTGAAAAACATCTCGACCGCAAACGTTCTGTCTTGCCTCGGAATTTCTCATGATGTCACATTTTCCTCTCACACTGAAGCCCACTCCAGGTTCTCACCTGGCATGCTATCAAGGGGCTCGTTGCACAACTCTGCAGTTGAGTCAAGGGTTGCTTGATAAGGACAACATGCCATCGTAATTGAAGTGTCCACAAGATATTGGGAAGGTATAGCTCGGTTAGAGCACTTGACCCTAGATCAAGAGGTTGCAGATTCAAATCCCAACCTTGTACTGTATGGCACTAAAACATCTGGGGTTAGGGTTAGGACCGTCCCTGATACATGGGTTAGGGTTAGAACATATATATATTAAGATCCACAATGTGCTAAATTAAAACAAAACATATCTAACATCCGGTCTTGGAAATGTTTTGTCAGACTCACTGTTCAAAGTCAGCTGCTGTGCCGTTTCCACTTCTACCCCGGGTATCTTTTCACAGGTAAAGTAGCACACCAAACAAGTCTATACCCAAAGTCTATAAAGGCAATTCACTGTCTGAATAGAGCTGTGTGAGAACCCACACAGTCACACACAATGTAACTATACACCAAAATGATTCTTCCAGACTACAAATAAAGTAGTGGCAGAGACTCATAAAGGATCTCTAGCAGCCTTGTCCATCACACACACACACACACACACACACACACTCACACAGATACACACCAGAAAAGTACAGCAGGCCTGCCAAGACCGGTCCAGCTCTGGGAGATCATGTTAGCCAGGCTAAATAGATATTTTTAACGTGCTCATAAACGTGTCTCGTCTGCCACAATGTTAACCACTACATGCTAGTGAGAGTCAGAAATACTGTATCAGGGTGACACAGTGGATTTGGCCCAAGGTTGCCATGACGAGACCCTGTCTCTCACAGACTCCACAGCTGCACTAGGCTCCGACAACAAGCCATTTTCCCTCCAATCAAGGTGATTGGACCTTCATTTCCAGCAGTCTGTCCTTTGAACACGGGATGCCATGTCCTGGGGGTAGTCGGGGTGGTGCAGGGCTGTGTTTGGCAAATGTTCTAAATCTGAAGGTCGCACGATGCTTGCTCACCGGTGGTTCGGTTACCAACCGCCCCCAGAACGATAACATAGTATCTCCATCGTTTCTGTTCCTCAGGAGCAGCGATGAGAAAGCACACCTGCACACATGTCATCAAGACCTGGAAAGGCTCAGTCGCACGACATGCCTTTTTAATTCATTAACTACCCTCCTCCAGTCTCTTCACTTCCTGAGTCCACATTACACACACACACACACACACACACACACACACACACACCAAACACAGACATACACACCCTGTTCACACATGCAAAGCTCTAAGGGGGTATAAAAGAACAGGGCTGACACTGTAATTGCACCTAAATCAAGGCACTGCATTTGGTCCTTGCCCCAAATCCCCCACAGCTCTGAGTGTAGAAAGATCTGATGTGTGTTTGGCCGTGTGGGAAGCAAATGGGGGTGTTCTAAATAAAGACAGAAAGAGCCCTCCAGGATATCCTTGGTGGAGGGTCTAATGCTGTGCCAACCATTACTAAGTCCTCCATACCTTTACCATCACAACAAGGAACCGCAGAGAACGTGGTATGTAAAGTGTAGCTCTGTCCTCAGAGTGTTTGGGAGTGTTCAGCGGAGCTACAGAGGAGCCAATCAGACCAGACCAATCAATCAGACAAGACCAAACAAACTGTATCGGCGAAATGTCCTGCGTGGCCTGCATATAGCGTCCTCCTCACGAGACGCTCCACAACTCCAGGACCTGTGACGCGTCCGCGAACAGCTCCTCCTGGCGCTGACGTCAAAGGTGCACACTCCCAGTCCTGCTGGCTCCGTCCATCTCTCCTCTCCTCCACTCCTCACTCCATTTCTCTTAGTCTTTCTTCATCTCCTGACAGCGGCTGACATGTACTTGCGCAGGACATGGTGCTTGTGATCACACAGGTGGTCGGGTGTGTCTTACACGTCATGTATTCTCTTCTATCTGAGGAGCCTACTTCTCGGGTTACCTCTAGAGGATTGGTTACGTCATTCCCATCCTGCCCTACCACCCTTACTAGTCACCGCTGGGAGAAAGAGAGATATAGAGAAAGAGAGAGTGAAGAATAGAAAGAGAGAGACACACAGAGAGAAGATAGGAAGATATGTTTTGCGACCTGATCTTACCTTTCAGATGTCTGTTTTAAGCTTTGCTTGTTAAACATTATGACACTGTTCCACTTTTTACTAGCAGGACAGCTATGTAAAACAAAATAGGTGAAAACTTTGATTGATGCACCGAACGAGGCTAAAACGCACCGTAGGTTCACTGATGTCAGGATCACACAACTGTGATTTACATCCCCTTAAAATAGTTTTGTAGCCCTACAAATCAGTCATTAAAATGATCGTTATCGACCTGTGTTAACCCTTACATAAACCCTGTATAGGTCTCCCCTCAGTAATCGTCCTGGAGCGGCTGTGACAGCAGAAAGGGGAGAGGAAACCTGGTATTTATAGAAGCAGGAGGAATGCTAGCCCCTAATTGTGCTTAGTCTATCGTTCCCCTGCATAATCTGTTCCCGTTCCTTCCTCTGTTTTTTTCACACGGAATGCGCGGCGAGGGAACTGCTGTTGCAGGAGGTGATTGAGATCAAATGGAGACAGGCAACAGTGAAGGAACAAGGCACAACTGGTCGTGCTGAGATGTGCTGGTCTCTTCATGATTGTTTGTCATGACTGTGCACTAAAAAAGCCTTGTTTCTAGTGACACGGTACATAGCAGAGCTCGGAGAAGGAAAACGAGTAGTTACCAGCGGCCAAATTGCTGCTTCCTGGTTGACAGGTGCTTCCTGAAGGTTACATGGTTCTTAGCTCTGCGAGAGAGAGACTCCTGCATTGTATCAAAGGGCAAATCCATGTGGATTCATTCAGGGATTGATTCTTATCTGAATATTTGAATTTCCACATCTTTTCATTTCCAACATTTTTCCATGAGTTCTCCATACTGCAGATTTTCTTCTGACAAGTGCAGACATCCTACGCCCCGTCAAACGGCCTGGATGGAGGCCTCTGCCCGGTCTCTCTCTCTCTGGACCACTGTGTTCAGATAACTTGATCCAGAGGGACTGGGGGGTAGGACGCCAGGGTTCACTGCCCTTGGAGACGAACATGTCCTGCCCCCCCCCCGTGCATCTTAAGGAAAATGCAAGTACTACGATGACAGAATGGTCCTAATGAATCGCATACTGTTTCCTATGCGCTCTAAATCAGTTGCAGCCCAAACGCGTGCGTTTGTGTACGTTAGCGATGTTCTGTTGTCGCTGAAGCTCTGTCCCCATGGCCGGCTTCACTTTGCAAGGTGACTAAGGGACTTCCTGGTTAATCAAACTCCATAGATACACTGCCATGTACCTTCAATGAGGGCAAAGTGGAGTCAGACATTTGTTAGTCCAGTGATTAAGTACTGATTAAGTACATTAAACTGTTCAGGGCTTCAAAATCAGTTGAATTAGCTAGGGTAATACATCAGAGGGATGAACAGCATGGAAAATGAAGTCATGCGTTCCAGAAATCAATCGCACCGCGCACGAGCATGTGCTGTCAACGTTATGTCACTTTGCATGCAACAGAGGGCTCACGTTCACATCTGGGTCTCCAAAAGACGCTCCGCACAAACGCCGGGGCCGTTCTGTCCATTGTTTGCATTTCTCTGTAATGAGGCACGGTGACGGATTGACCCAATGAGGAAAAAGCCTATCGTAGAGCGCGCTTTAAATAGACAGTCTCGTTCGAATGGATGCGAGCTCTAAATTCAGATTGTTATTACAGTCATCGCCTACCGCAGGCACTGGGGGTTCAGTCTTTTTATCTCGTTCATTCCGGCGTATGACCAAATGGGGGTGTTTACCGTCAAACACACCGAGGGACAGGAATACCGTAAGATTGGACCTCCTTGTTTACTAAACACGGCAGTTTTTAGTGTCTGCCAGATTCGTCTTTTACCTCTGGCTGTCTCCATGTCGTCCTGCAGCCTGTCTGTCTGGAAGGAGGTCGTGTAGCTCAATAACTACATTCAAATGGATCATTATTTTTGATCTGCAGCAGACATAACTCAGGTAAAAAATGACATCATAAGTTAACGACGATAAAGTAAATACGCTACCAAATGACATCATAGGTTAGCTTAGGACATTACCTTAGGCTAATATTAATAAGCTAATGACTACTGTAGCTTGAGCAAATTCCATAGGCCATGGACAGGATGACGCTCTGGGGCTGTTTCCTGTACACGTACTGCACTGGGCACCGTGTATCTCATAACTTACCAAAATAAAACATGGCTGGTTTCTTCTCAGTCCTCATCGGAGGCTCTCGTATTATTTTTAATAGTAATAATCAAAAACAAATGTCTGCAATAATTTTATAGTATCGAATGATTGCACAGTAATATTTAATGATTTCTTCTCAGAAGTTTTCTTGCTTTTCTCTTGACTTTCTCTTGACTTGTCAACACAGGAAGCCAAGAGGTGCAGAGACAGGACTGGATGAAACGAGCCGTTGTGTCTGAAAGCTTCAGCCAGTGTTCTCATGGACAGTGTGGTTGCACCGTGGGGGGTCTGGGAGCCAAGGCGTTCTCCTGAGCTCTCAGCTGGAGACCGTAGAAGAAGGACTTTTTAAAAGATGGGTCTAACTACTGTATATCCTCACGTGTCCTACACTACTGTATCAGTATATCACTGCACTGTGTCGGTCAATGTCCATTCCTGTGCAGGTTTTGTGTCCTGTGCATGCTGAAACATCAGAGAAGTAAAAAAATAAAAATCATAATAAATCCTTGAACAAACTCAATCTTTTAAACCAAACCGATGCATCTCCTCGGTGTGCCAGAAATATATTTTAACAAACTAACAATGTTCTTCTGGCTGCAGTACTGAGTAGACATATTAATATTATCGTTCTGTCATAATTTGTGTTATGTGAGAATGTACTTTTCAAATCTGTACTTTATTTTCTGAGTAATTCATTTGACTGGATCAGTTCAAGCCAACCATGATAAATAAACGATCCTCTGCCCAAATCTTACATCAGTGGGGTTCAAGATGTTCATTAATGGCACCAAGAACATTTGGGTCTAGCTTTCTTTGCATTCTACAGAATGAGGAGCTGTTCACTGGCAGTCTGTCAGGGTCCTGGCCTGGATTAAGCTTTGGTACAGAATTAGCGGTATCACGTTGTGTTGCAGCTCAAAGATAAAGGACACAGGTAGGAGACTGTCAGGGCTGAAGAGACGATAAAACACACTCTGCAACACAAGGCCGAAAAAATCTCCTGAAAACACGATACCACCGCCACTGGAAAAAACTAAAAGGAAAAAAAACAAAAAAAACCCTGGGAAAGAGAAAGTCTCTGGTCTTTCTTGTTACGTTATTCAATACGTTTCCCTTTCCTCCGCACAGCTGTGCAGGTCATTAGCAGGCTGTTGCACGGGAACCGAGGGGTGCCAAACTCCATTCCCAGCTCCTGCTGCATATCCTGGGGTCACGACGGGCCTCCGAGTCTGGTCGCTCCGGAGGTCTGAGGTTTACGTGAGGCGCTCCTAAACGAAGGCGCTCCTGGTGCTGACAGAGGCCAGCGGCCGTGCAGGATCACCACCTGGCTCTGAGGCCTACTGGCCAGCGGCCGTGCAGGATCACCACCTGGCTCTGAGGCCTACTGGCCAGCGGTCATGCAGGATCACCACCTGGCTCTGAGGCCTACTCTACTCAACGCTCGGTAGTGAGGAGATCTGGATCATGTAGAGGCGCTCCTCGCCCGATGGAGCCGAACATGGCCTTGGGAGTGGATGACAGGCTGGGCAGGGTTTGGTTTCAGCTTTCGACCGACGCACCTGATTCATCCTCTACATCGGGGGTGTTCAATCCTCAAACATACAGGACAATGGACTCTGGGGACCAGGGTTGAACTCCCCTGCTCTACATGGTCCTGAGAAGTAGGCGTCTTTAGGTGTGGATGCACATAGATTTGGTCCGATACGGTTATGGTTGACAATGCAGACATCCCTTGACACCAAAATTAACCAACTGCCGAGGGATATCAAACCTTGAGATGCTGTTGATACTGTAGGGCAGAATCCATCTTCGGTGACCTTTAGATGAACAATATACGTGAAACTATAGACAGTACACCTAAACCCAATGTGAGGGTTTTCAAAATAGATGATTACGTAAAGGTGATGAGGCAAAAGGTTGGCCCTGTCTGTTATCAAAGCAAACAAGCCGTGTGTTTACGGCAGGCTGGTGTGTGTCTGTAAAGGCCAGGGACACACCAGTGTAGCTGATGCCGTAGAGGCGCATTCTGGAGTCTGATGGCTCAGCGGTTAGGGAATTGGCCTATTAATCAGAAGGTTGCCGGTTCGATTCCTGGCCCTGCAATGACGTTGTGTCCTTGGGAAAGGCACTTCACCATACTTGCCTCGGGGGGTATGTCCCTGTACTTACTGTAAGTCGCTCTGGATAAGAGCGTCTGCTAAATGTAAAGGTATTCTAGAGCATCGCACAACACATCTGAAACACGATATCAGAACGCACAACTGTCCATATTCAGTCCACAGAGATTGCCTAAATCACCCCACAAACAACCAGCTTCTCTGACTCCAAACATCAAGTCAGGTCTCCGGTGCAGAACGTCTGTGCTGGGTCTGTGCTGGAGTGTGTACCAAAGCTGCCAGACAGTATAAGCTTGTATCAAGATTCAGCTTTAGAAATACTGCAACTCGTTACAGGGTGAAAATGTCCTAGTCGTTAAAAAAAACGAAGAAATATTTTTTTGGCAGTTGGGCCCAAGTGGCATGGAAACTGGTGAAAGTGTTCAAGTCTCAATTCACATTTAAATGTCACTAAAAACACATAAAACATATAGGAAAAACACCACGAGGAGTTATAGCAATTTAACGCAAATGTGGATAAGTGCATCCAAAAATAACAGCAGGTATCACAGTATTTTATTAAGGACATTTTATTGTTTCTATTCTTGGTTGGCTTACAGTAATGGTCATGTTAAAAGTTAGACTTTAAGCATGCAAGGTGGGAGACTGACGTGGTGGAACAGAGGAACGCGTAGGGCCTCTCGATGCACAGGCAGCCTGGCAGGGGCTTGGTACACTGCCACCCCCTGGCTCCAGCCCCTCCCCTGGGTAGGGTCCATTCAGTTGAATCCAAGTGCCAAACCATTCCATAAGTATAACCTTTGAAAACTTGCATTGTTCCTTTCTTTCAGATGTAAACAAACCGATCCACTTTACTGACAGGTAAATACCGTACAGGGTAACCAGGATAACCAATCACTTCACACCCCCTCTGCTATTTAAACGACAGTGGCTATTGAAATGAAAGGAACGTTGAAACATTTCGCAATTGCCAAGTTCACTCAACTTAATCAAGCCCAAAGTATACAGGGCAACATTTTTAACCCCCCAAACCCCTGTTTAACTTCCCAACACCGCCCTCAAAGGACTCTGGTTATTCAACGTCTGCTGTTTCTGCCTGTGTTTTCTGGATGCGCACAGTTGGCTCCGGAGCGGGGTCACAAGGGTCCGAGTGAAGGGGACCACGCCAGGGTCATGTTGATACAGTTGCCTGTCCTGAGGCCGGACAACAGCCCCTGAGGAGAGGGCCGTGGGTGAGGCCCCTGGCACTGGACGTTTTTCCCCGCTCCCCCCTGACGCTCACAGCTGAAACCTGACGCTCAAAGCTGAGTCCACTCTCAGCCCCACTGGGCCTGTTCCACAGGCCTGCATCCTCCAGTAGACAACTGATTATTTACGGCCGACTTTTACAGCCTCCTTAGCCCCTGAATGAGGAAGTCTCACATAAGGCAAAACTAAATGAAATGACCGGATGGACAAATGCCCTGCATCTGTACATCTGTCCATGACATAACTCAAAGTTTACATCTAGACACACTGATCTACTGACTCAACTGTGTTCCTCAAATCTGCCTGAATTAAACAAACAACTAAACTCTATACAAAAGCCAATTTTTGAACCACAGGAATTGACCACCTTGTTTAAATTTGGTCTTTTTCACACATGAAGGAAAAGCTGAATCACAGCACTCTTGGATTCCATGAAATCAAATCAAAGCCTTTGTTCACATCTATGGCTTTTCTAGATTTTAGATTGGAAAGGATTCGTCCTCCGGCATGTGTGTGTTTGTGTACTCTGGGTTGTTACTTGACACACAGGAGGAATAAAGTTGCACGTTAAATCAAATAGCCAAATCTGGCAACCACTATGTTGTAACCTGCAACCTGGACAAACTAGAGGTCAGCACCCTTGAATCTGAGACCTTTCAAAACAATCCTATCTCCCCAAAATAAAAGACTGACCTACATACCTAGAATAGCAGTAACTGACTACCCATCCTGCAATGCTTTCTGACCTGAAAGTAGCTTGTTGCAAACCACAGCTCTGATTAGTATTACTACTGTAATAACTGTTAGTACTACTGTTAGCATAGTTATGGTATAACTCATGGATGTGCAATGGGTAGTAAGTTAATATCTACCGCACCTAATTTGATATGGACATAACTAAATAATTACAGAATTATGGATTAATAATAGACTCCAGTGTAACGGTGATGTCACCATGTAATGCACTATTGCAGATGGGGTGCGCTGGCCTGCTTGTGCTGTGCCAGAGAGGATCGAGTGAGACTTGCAACTGTGGGCAAGTTTTTACACCTTCTTGTTTCTTGTTTTAACCACCGCTGAAATAAAACTTGCTGTAGCAGTGGGCTCCTAGCTGAAATACAGCACTCAGTCACGGTGTTTGAACATTTTCCACATCAGGCTGTGCTCTCCAGCCCCCGCCTCACACCACCCTCACCACCACCCTCACACCACCCTCACCACCACCCTCACACCACCCTCACACCACCCTCACCACCACCCTCACACCACCCTCACACCACCCTCACCACCATCCTCACACCACCCTCACCACCACCCTCACCACCACCCTCACACCACCCTCACACCACCCTCACACAACCCTCACCACCATCCTCACACCACCCTCACCACCACCCTCACACCACCCTCACACCACCCTCACCACCACCCTCACACCACCCTCACCACCACCCTCACCACCACCCTCACACCACCCTCACCACCATCCTCACACCACCCTCACCACCATCCTCACACCACCCTCACCACCCTCACCACCACCCTCACACCACGCTCACACCACCCTCACCACCACCCTCACACCACCCTCACCACCACCCTCACACCACCCTCACACCATCCTCACACCACCCTCACCACCATCCTCACACCACCCTCACCACCACCCTCACACCACCCTCACCACCACCCTCACCACCACCCTCACACCACCCTCACCACCACCCTCACACCACCCTCACCACCACCCTCACCACCACCCTCACACCACCCTCACCACCATCCTCACACCACCCTCACCACCACCCTCACCACCACCCTCACGCCACGCTCACACCACCCTCACACCACCCTCACCACCACCCTCACACCACCCTCACCACCACCCTCACCACCACCCTCACCACCATCCTCACACCACCCTCACCACCACCCTCACCACCACCCTCACACCACCCTCACCACCACCCTCACCACCATCCTCACACAACCCTCACCACCCTCACCACCACCCTCACCACCACCCTCACACCACGCTCACACCACCCTCACCACCACCCACACCACCACCCTCACACCACCCTCACCACCATCCTCACACCACCCTCACCACCACCCTCACCACCACCCTCACACCACCCTCACACCACCCTCACCACCACCCTCACACCACCCTCACCACCACCCTCACACCACCCTCACCACCACCTTGTCTGCTGGTCTTTCCACCCACTCTCCCTCCCTCCGATCACGGTCAGGGGAGAGGAAGCCAGGACCCTGTTTACTTTCGGAGCTTTACACTTGAGCTATAACCTTTAAGTGGACTGCAGTGAGTGTTTGCAACCCTAAATGTTAAGGCGACTCGCAAATGGATGCTGTGATGCTTTGAATCGTTTAATCCTGACTGCAGTGTGTTGGCCTGACGTTTAACTATCAGTATCTGCAGGGATTTCAATTTGGAAATCCAGGCCCATTGACCACAACTGGAACCTTCGCTCGGATGCAGGGCTGAAACGCATCCAGATATCTAATGATGGCTTATTCTCTTTCAAATCAGAAGCCTGATATCTTACATAATCGGATCTCGTCTCACAGTGTTGAGGCTGTTGTTGCTTTGTTTATTTTGTGTTATTAATCTTCTTCTCTCTACTCATCTTTTTTCTTTCTCTAGCCCAATTAAAGGTTGTGAATCAATTTCCTTTTGTGGAAAAGGAGGGCAGTTTTTTCCACTAGGCTGTGTGTTTAGTGTGGGTAAGGACAACATGAATCATGTTTTTGTTTCAAGCGGGGGGCTGGTTGGATGGAGTCAAATCTCTTCTTTCAAATTGATTGAAAACAGCACCTTGAGTCAGAAATGGGAGAACTTTTTTGTGAGTGTTTGATTCGTGGAATTCTGTACAGTTACTACAGTTGATTTAGTTTATTTAAAATCAAACACAGTATTTGGTTGGAATATCTTCAGACATCCAACCATGTATTGAATGTTGTAACCATTCATGCGTTCATTTGACTTCCTAATGTCTGAGGCTGTTACCCTCTTCTCCCAGGTTATGGAACGGACCCTTCTTCACGCACACACGACAGCAGAACGACAGTTGAGCGACATGCAGTGAAGATTCACCCCTCATTTACACAGTGGTTAAATGAGTTAAAAGAACCCTATTTCCCTGAGGAACCACAGATGATGCCCGTCCCACTGGAGCTCCCTGTGTCCCCGATGCGGTCTGGCAGCCAGGCACGTGCCGGCTGTGCCCCTGGAGGATACCCAGGGCCAGGGAACAGGCTCCAGTCCCACACAGAGCACATCAGATCCATGCTCCAGTTCCTGGAGGCGGCAGCACGCTCTATTGACCTCTCTTCTGCCTTTCCTCCTCTCCCCCTGCTCTGCACAGCACCCGGGCTCACCTGACCCTCCTCTCCCCCTGCTCTGCACAGCACCCGGGCTCACCTGACCCTCCTCCAAAAATGACCATAGTAGAAGCATAACCAATGCTTGAGATTTCACAGTGATCTTACAAAATGTATTGCTTTATTTCAAAGCTGCAGTTAGAAGAAATCCCCTCACAGCCAATGCTGCTGAGGCGGACATTGAGGCCACCATGAAGAGGTGGCTTCAGCTGGCGTTGGATCGGGAGAGAGGAAGAAAAAGGCGCTACATGATTACTTTGGATATGAGTATCAGCAATCTCCAATGACAACGAACATTCTGTAATTCGACAAGGAGTAAGAGGAAAGATATTTTAATTTGATATAGGGATTGATAAAGTGTAGGAGACTGACGTGAAATTGATTAGGCTGAGGGTTTGGAGAGGGTTAATAAGGGTTATACAACAGGAAAATGTTCAGCTAGATGCCGTGATTCAGAAAGTAAACACGTGGACACAAAAAACTTTTTTTGAACATCTTCTTAAACGAACGATGATCATGTTGTTACCGCCTATCGGTCTCAGACGAGTACGACTGGCCTGACACCATGAAAGGTCATCGAGACCTGTTGCGTGCAAAGAAACACCCAAGAGATACGTAGGCAACCTTTCTGCTAACCCAAACCCTAACCCTAATCCCAAAACTGTGTGACTGTCACTGTTAATAGTATTTCACATTTCAATGAAGATATCATTGTAAAAGTGTAAAGACTGTCATTAATTTTTGTCCTTAGACGTGTCGAGTTTAAAATCAGTTCTGTTCACTTCTGTTGATGCAGATCCTGAAACTGGATGACTTCAATTGGGAATGGCAATGTGGGAAGACAGCCTAGCCCAGCACAGCTTAATCAACCAAATAGGACCATCATACCTAGTGTGTACTGTACCTATACGTACTGTAGCCGCAATGTATCTATGAATAGACCCTCCACCTAAATCTCTCTCCTACTTCATGCACTGTAACCAATGAATATTGTGTACCACTTTGTGATCGAGCAGCCTCCGCCCCAGCCCGTGGTGGCCCCGCCCCAGCCCTTGGTGGCCCCGCCCCAGCCCGGGGTGGCCCCGCCCCAGCCCGTGGTGGCCCCGCCCCTCCCTCACTCCCACACCTGGCGGACGATGATATCACGGAAGATCTGGGACTTTACATTGTCAAGTGCCTCGTAAACAAAAAAAAGGTTTTGTTGTGAAATAACAAAAGCCATAACCATGGAAATTAAGAAAGGAAACCTTATGAAAAAGGTCAGTTTTTGATTGGAGGGTACAGGCGTGTCATGCCCAATGAGGGCCTGAGGATCATGGGATGTCCTTGAGGAAGGGGGGTGGGGATGAGAGGGGGAAGCTGGTGGAGAGCGGCACAGGACCAACAGTTTTCCGTGAGTTCACCACAAGCCAGGGGCTTTAGGGTACATGAGGGGCGTGTCCACCGAACAAACTAAAATCTCTAATCACGGTTGATATGAAACAGAAGCAGGGGGCTGGGGCTGAGGCTGGGGCTGGGGCTGAGGCCAGGAACATGGACTGCTCCGGACGAGGTTCCGGCACAGGCTATCACTGGGAAATGGCCCTGTCTTCCTGGGGAGAGGAGGTAGGCTGCAGGTCATAGATGGAGACTGAATACTGATGATGCACACAGAGGTTTCTGTGTCTGGAAACTTTCATCTTCACCTGTTCATCTGAACAGAGCCCACATTCACGCCACAGAGAAACACTGAGAAAGAACTGAAGACAAGTCCAGTTCGTTCCTCTGACAACACGTTGAAAAACAACCCCTGTGTTTTTCCTTCTTATCAAGTGGCGTTTCGTTACCAAAATAGACATGCTCAGACTGGTCTTATGTCAGATCAGAACAATGTCTTCAAAGCAATCTTTGTCTCTGAACCTCCAGTTAGTGTGACTGAAAAGATTTAAATCACCTGATCCGGATTAGAATGACACGTTACTCAGATCCCAGAAGATCTCTCTGAAATGTTGAGCGGTGTGCTTGGGTGACCTCCCTGTGACCTGGTCCTCTTCTGATGGTGTTGTGTTCAGCGACAGGTCATCCATGTTGTCAGGACAGGGCCGTGTGACTGGAGTCTGTTGAAACTTGGGCAGATGTATGATGACATTTTGCCACCTGTAGTACAGGCTGCCTGGGGCCTCCACCTGTACGGTGGAGGCCCCAGGCCTCGGTGTCAGCGAAGGAGCAGAAGAAGTGAGAAAAAGAAGAGAGATAAAGATTGAAGGATTGAGGTGGTCACAGTTTCTGCATGGGGTACACAGACAATTATAATGACTTCCCTCCACTTCAACCCCCCGCGCCCCCCCCCCTCCTTCCCCCTCCGCTCCCCACCCCCACCCCCCCTTCCCCCTCCGCTCCCCACCCCCACCCCCCTTCCCTCCTCGCCGACCACACGGTCTGCACAGCAGCCTAGTGGAACATGCCACTGACATTCCAGCTGGGTCTCATTTGGATGTTTTTTTTATTTTTTACTCTGTGAATTTTATTATTATTTTTAATCATAAATGTTTCCTCTCGCGGTTATGTTAATATCTGGAAATACACTCCAGCAACCACTCATCCTTCAGAAGTGTTTGCGTGGTCTGTGATTAAGGGCGTCTGGAGAGCTGTTGCCTGGCCTTCGCGTGGTAGGTACAGACAGCAGCGGTGGCAAGACTTTCCAGGAATATCTCAAATAAATCAGGTGTGATAGCTCAATGGAAAAACGATTATTTTGCCATAATCACTTTTCCAAGCATTCTCTGGAATTGTGGAAACGTACGTTTGTAGACCTACACCTTTGTCAACGAACAGTCTTGGGTGTTTGAAAAAAAAGAAGCTGAGAATTATTTTTCTCCTCTGGTCTGTTTTTTTTTGCATCTTATCTAGGCAACAGTGGCCGCCTCGTTCACCTCCACTATGCTAACAGCAGCCTCCCACTCTTTCTGACGCATCGCTAACAACGCTTGAATAATCGAGGCCGTCCTTGCAGCAGGCCAGACATCCAAACAGGAAAAAATTGTGAAAAGAGTTTGATCAAGTGAGATGGGATAACAGAAAAAGGAAACTGTGAGACATGAAAGCAGGGCCGAAAAATGCACCGTTGAAGTCAGCTTCACACCCACAGTTTGTTTTAATTGCAGCTTAAAAAAAACAGGCAGAGCTGGTGTCACGACAGGGAGAGAGTGTGGATGAGACGCACTCTCTTGATTTGATCAGGTCGGAGCTTTAATCCTTCAGGAGTTATTTTTAGCCCTGGCTGGACACTTCTGTTGTGTGAATCCGTCCTATCAGAAATCTGGTGGTGACTGCTTTCAGCTGTGAGGGATTAGTGAAGGTGAGAGAGAGACTGGGTGTTTGCATGCGGATACACCCAGAGCAGTGTTAGGGTTCAGCGTTCACACCAGGGCTGCTGCCTTTGGGAGCTCATTGGCCTGTCGTGCTGTGCAGTACTGGCGTTTAGGTCAGGTAAACGTAAAGGAATAGCTTTAAAAAATAAAAATAAATCTTAGTTAAACACCATAGGCCTATTACTTGTTATTTTTATGTCTTAGAAAAGTGGCATCATTTGCCAATGAAATCACTTTCTTGTGTGCAAACTGGGATGCTAATGCCTGGCCATTGGTGGAAAATGCAAGTAAATTTAATATTTATCTCGGGATCCATCGCATCCTCAACTCAGAGGTCAGTTGCCAATGGAGACGAGACCATGAGAAACCCCCTGGTTGAAGCCAGGGAGCTGCTGTACCACCATGGTGGGTGACTACTCACTGGCAGCGCTGCCACTAATTACAATCCCACCGCAGATCCACCGAGCTCCACACCCAGGAGGAGGCACGAGGCGGAAGGCAAGGGATCAGGCTGCAGCCTCCTGACTCACCAAGCACTGTGGTCCACATCACTGGGGGCTAACTGACGCCTCATTCCTCGGGGTGAGGCTGCATTCCTCGGGGTGAGGCTGCGTTCTTCGGGGTTAGGCTGCGTTCTGAGGCTGTTGCCACAGCGTTGCGCACACACACACTCACGCACACTTTTGGGCGGATGTGTTTTGTTGTTGTTTTTTGGGTGTGTGTGTGTGTTTATTTGTGTGCATGTGTGTGTTTGTACAGCATGAGTGAGTACACGTGTCATCTATGAAATCATTAAGCGGATCTGAACCAATTAGAACTCTCTGCTTTTCTTCCCCCTTACCCAAATGATAAGGAATCCAAATGGTCATTTATGAAATTCCAACATTTCAACATCCCTGTGTGTGTAGACTTGTATACACACACGGGGGATGTGTGTATGCTTGTTTTCAACCAAACCGAGGGTAGTGATTCACCATGTTTACACTGCAGAATCATTCCCCACAGAGCCCTTGGTCACCCAGCCCTAACAGTGCATGAAAACGCTGGGTCAAGACATCAAAGCTATGTCCTGGATTGTTCCAGTCAGGAGCATGAAAATAACACTGTGACAAATACGACCCGCATGGCAGGACAGAATGTCCCTCATCCGTTCCTATTTTACTCGCCATCAGATTGCATGTAAATGTCCCAAATTAAACCTCTCCCTGGAATTTGGCTTGATGGTCCTAGCACGGTTGTTACACAAACAAACTAGACAAGACTCCATACCAGGGCAAGCCTCTCTCTAAATGGACAGGTAGGTAAGAATGTCTGGAGGGAGATGTTTGAGCATGGGCGGTGGTGATGATGAAGAAGAGGAGTCATGGTAACCAGTGTGAGGAGGGAGGAGGCCTCGGTCCTCCATGGAAGAGGAACACATCTTGTGACATGGACCAATCATGCCTCCACAATAACATGCTTATCCTTCATATTGACATTTGATCTATTTAGTTCCTGTCTGGTTCTACGCAGCCCTGGAGACCAGGGGCAGTTAGTGAGTGAGAGACAGAGAGAGAGAGAGAGAGAGAGAGAGAGAGAGAGAGAGAGAGAGAGAGAGAGAGAGAGAGCCTGTCATCTTCTGTAGGGTTTCTCTCACTGACATGTTTGGAGAGTTTGGCAGGGAAGGTGTGTGTTTGTGTGTTTGCGTGTGTGCAAGTGCGTGCACACCGGAGCGGAGAAACAGCTGTGGACATCTGTGAAAACAGAGTGGTCACACAAGGCTGTGTGGAAAAATGGCGGACCACAGAGTCCGTGTGGTCTAACTGGACCAGAGGCCATTACAGGCTGTCAGGAGTTGCTTCATCACCTCCCAATCACACTTCCCCTGGCTGAGAACACTTCCTCCTCCGTTCATCCTTCAAACACCATACTGCACCTTCACCCACAAGATACATGTGATGCTAAGGGCATGACTGTAAAATAACCGACTGGCATCTGGTGTAGTGTCTTCTCAGGTCCTGTTCCGCAGCGGGTGGTATGGGATTTATTTGAAGAAACCTGAAGATCCTAGCTGCTGGTTTTCTATCGTGAAACGTCCTCAGCACTAAAATAACCTTCACAACAGCGGGGAAAACAATCTTCATGCCAATCAAAATGGAGTTCCAGCTGCTGAAATGCATCTGGTTCTAAGAATCTGGCATTCGCTCCCCGGCGACTAGTCACCGGCCAAGAATCTAACGACCGTGATATGACTCGCTAAAATAATACTGTTAATGAGGATAACAAAAGACTGCTAAATGTCTAAATAGCCAATTAGGTGAGAACCTACCACTGCGATACAACGTATTATAACCCAGTATATTCTCAGGCGCTAAGGAGGAAAGCAAACACAAACTCTGGCCCGGATCATGTCTAGGCTATTTATATCTGTAGGATTCTAGCAGGTTTTACAGGAGTTCTAAGGGCCCTTCAACATGCGTCTTGCCATGTAATTAGCATCAGCAGCTAACGGGATAAAATTCCCAGGAGGCTGTTTTAAACTATTTCCATGTCTGCACACCTTACCCTGTCCCAGCATCCCCCGGGGGTACAGGGACAGGGGTAGGGGTAGGGAGTCAGGTGGCTGAGCGGTAAGGGAATCGGGCTAGTAATCAGAAGGTTGCCAGTTCGATTCCCGGTCATGCCAACTGACCTTGTGTCCTTGGGCAAGGCACTTCACCCTTCTTGCCTCGGGGGAATGTCCCTGTACTTACTGTAAGTCGCTCTGGATAAGAGCGTCTGCTAAATGACTAAATGTAAATGTACAGGGTTCCAACCTGCGCGACACGCATCAACACCAAACAACTGTTCTTCAGCCCATTCGAATTCTGTTTAAAAATCAATCTATGCAGAAATTCATTTCGTAATTCTTTTCCTTTGTTTTGGGACGCTTCTACTTCAGATGATCAACGGACTGTGTTCGTCCAAGCTGTGTTTGTGTTGTGAGGAGGCATCTGACCTGGCTGCAGGAGCTGTCTGAGTGCGCTGGGGTCCCTGCTGCCCCAGAGCGCTCCAATCCGGATTTTCTGGAGCGGAGGGGCTCCACACTTGGATCACATGAGTTGTGTGATGGAAAAAGTAGACCTACAGAATGTCAGAGTGTGTGTATCTTTGTGTGTGTGTCTTTCTGTCTTTGAACTGTATGTTGCATGTGAGTGCTTGAAGAAACTATATATGTGTGTGTGTGTGTGTGTGTCGAGCGGGTGAGTGTGTGTGTGTGTGCATGCACGTCATCTGGATTTGATTTGCAGCTTCCCCTCAAGTGTATAGAGCCTGTTTGTGTGGTCATCTTGTCTGTGTTAGAGAGAAGCAGAGGGTCCAGTTCATTCAGCCTGCGAGGGTGGCCTTATCCTGAGACCACTCTCTACAGAGCTGTCTGTATGCATCTCTGAAACAACTAGAAGATTAAGCGAGCACTGAAAACAGAAGCCGAAGTTGCAATTAACTCAATAAACGGTGAAGTGAAACATCCTTTTAAAACGCAAAGGGAGAAAGTGTGCACTGCCAAGTATCTGGTTACCAACACTCTCTTCTCTTTGCTCTCGAAAGAGCAACAGCAGATGACTTGAAACAGTTTGGGTTCAAAAGGTGACAGACATACACATGTGTAATAGAAGTCTCCCACAAATGTCCATAGCAACGTGTGAATTCAGCGAGGCAGTTCGACGCCGTCAGTGCGAGAGCGTGTAAACACCTGGGTTAGCCGAGTTAAACATTGATGTGACTCAGACACTGTTGGCCTCCTCGGCCTCCTCACATCTTGACTCATTAACGTGTGGCATGGGAGAGAACATATGGCAAAAACTCGACCACCCGCTTGACGCACGCTTACAAAGCTTGAGGAAATCAGACACGCACAAAGGTGCTAGCCGGCTCTTCCCAGGTGCTAGCCTTCTCTTCCCAGGTGCTAGCCGGCTCTTCACAGTTGCTAGCCGGCTCTTCCCAGGTGCTAGCCTTCTCTTCCCAGGTGCTAGCCGGCTCTTCACAGTTGCTAGCCGGCTCTTCCCAGGTGCTAGCTTTCTCTTCCCAGGTGCTAGCCGGCTCTTCACAGTTGCTAGCCGGCTCTTCCCAGGTGCTAGCTTTCTCTTCCCAGGTGCTAGCTTTCTCTTCAGCAGGTTATAGTCGGCTCTTCCCAGCTGTTAGCCTTTTCTTCCCAGGTGCTAGCCTTCTCTTCCCAGGTTCTAGCCGGCTCTTCACAGTTGCTAGCCGGCTCTTCCCAGGTGTTAGCCTTCTCTTCCCAGGTGCTAGCCGGCTCTTCACAGTTGCTAGCCGGCTCTTCCCAGGTGTTAGCCGGCTCTTCCCAGGTACTAGCTTTCTCTTCCCAGGTGGTAGCCGGCTCTTCACAGTTGCTAGCCGGCTCTTCCCAGGTGTTAGCCGGCTCTTCCCAGGTGCTAGCCTTCTCTTCCCAGGTGGTAGCCGGCTCTTCACAGTTGCTAGCCGGCTCTTCCCAAGTGTTAGCCGGCTCTTCCCAGGTACTAGCTTTCTCTTCCCAGGTACTAGCTTTCTCTTCCCAGGTACTAGCTTTCTCTTCAGCAGGTGCTAGCCGGCTCTTCCCATGCGTGCCTGTGAGTGGCTGCTGCATGTCATTTCTCACCGTTTGTCTGCCCTCTCTGTGTCCTCTGACGGGTCCAGCTCAGGTCCAGCAGAGCAGCAGATGTATGCTAACTAGTAGCAGAGCGTCCTGGCTTTCAAAGGCCTGCCGGAGGCCTCCCACCAAAAACAAAAGACCCATACCAGACCGGTGCATCACCCCTGTTTGGAAAGAATGAACACATTGCTTCCTAATGTATTCCCAATGAGTGCAGGTATTTGTGAGGGGAGTGAGTGAGCGATGGAGTACGTCCTGGTAGTTTGATTTTTAAGTAGGTCATGGTACTCTGAGACTATAGACGGGTCCTGCACACCTCGACATCTGCATTGCACGCTGAGGGTTCTGACAAAACGGTAGTTGCGACTGTAAACAGCTGGCCGTGGTCTATAATCTGTATTCAGAACAAACAGCAACGAACAGTGTAAACACAACGTCTCGTCGTTGAGTGACAGGTGAAGCGGATGTCCCGCCTCTCTGACGAAGTGTAGGAGCCACGTCACAGCTGTAGACTAAAGGGCTGGAGTGGCCTCTGATACAGAAGGGGTCAGATCGTTGTTTTCCCCTACGTACAGTGAGTGTCTGTACCGCGGTGGTCTGACCTTC